>NC_080734.1:3900891-3948391 GCF_019097595.1 Hemibagrus wyckioides | reverse complement strand
ATCCGGTGTGTGTGTGTGTGTGGGTGTGGATCCTGTGGGTGTGGGTGTGGATCCTGTGGGTGTGGGTGTGGATCCTGTGGGTGTGGGTGTGGATCCTGGGTGTGGGTGTGGATCCTGGGTGTGGGTGGGTGTGTGGATCCTGTGTGTGGGTGGGTGTGTGTGGGTGTGTGGATCCTGTGTGTGTGTGTGTGTGTGTGTGTAGATGGCGTGTGTGTAGACCCCGTGTGTAGATGGCGTGTGTGTAGATCCCGTGTGTAGATGGCGTGTGTGTAGATCCCGTGTGTAGATGGCGTGTGTGTAGATGGCCTGTGTGTAGATGGCCTGTGTGTAGATGGCGTGTGTGTAGACCCTGTGTGTGTAGATGGCGTGTGTAGATGGCGTGTGTGTAGACCCTGTGTGTGTAGACCCTGTGTGTGTAGATGGCGTGTGTGTAGACCCTGTGTGTGTAGACCCTGTGTGTGTAGACCCTGTGTGTGTAGATGGCCTGTGTGTAGATGGCCTGTGTGTAGACCCTGTGTGTAGATGGCCTGTGTGTAGATGGCCTGTGTGTAGATGGCCTGTGTGTAGATGGCGTGTGTGTAGACCCTGTGTGTGTAGACCCTGTGTGTGTAGATGGCGTGTGTGTAGATGGCGTGTGTGTAGACCCTGTGTGTAGACCCTGTGTGTAGATGGCGTGTGTGTAGACCCTGTGTGTGTAGATGGCCTGTGTGTAGATGGCCTGTGTGTGTAGACCCTGTGTGTGTAGATGGCCTGTGTGTAGATGGCCTGTGTGTAGATGGCGTGTGTGTAGATGGCGTGTGTGTAGACCCTGTGTGTAGATGGCCTGTGTGTAGGGCCTGTGTGTAGACCCTGTGTGTAGATGGCGTGTGTGTAGATGGCGTGTGTGTAGATGGCGTGTGTGTAGATGGCGTGTGTGTAGATGGCGTGTGTGTAGATGGCGTGTGTGTAGATGGCCTGTGTGTAGATGGCCTGTGTGTAGACCCTGTGTGTAGATGGCCTGTGTGTAGATGGCCTGTGTGTAGACCCTGTGTGTAGACCCTGTGTGTAGATGGCGTGTGTGTAGACCCTGTGTGTAGATGGCGTGTGTGTAGATGGCCTGTGTGTGTAGACCCTGTGTGTAGACCCTGTGTGTAGATGGCCTGTGTGTAGACCCTGTGTGTAGATGGCCTGTGTGTAGACCCTGTGTGTAGACCCTGTGTGTAGATGGCCTGTGTGTAGATGGCCTGTGTGTAGACCCTGTGTGTAGATGGCCTGTGTGTAGACCCTGTGTGTAGATGGCCTGTGTGTAGACCCTGTGTGTAGATGGCCTGTGTGTAGACCCTGTGTGTAGATGGCGTGTGTGTAGACCCTGTGTGTAGATGGCGTGTGTGTAGACCCTGTGTGTAGATGGCGTGTGTGTAGACCCTGTGTGTAGACCCTGTGTGTAGACCCTGTGTGTAGATGGCGTGTGTGTAGATGGCGTGTGTGTAGATGGCCTGTGTGTAGACGGCCTGTGTGTAGACGGCCTGTGTGTAGACCCTGTGTGTAGATGGCCTGTGTGTAGACGGCCTGTGTGTAGACCCTGTGTGTAGACCCTGTGTGTAGACCCTGTGTGTAGATGGCCTGTGTGTAGATGGCCTGTGTGTAGATGGCCTGTGTGTAGACCCTGTGTGTAGATGGCCTGTGTGTAGACCCTGTGTGTAGACCCTGTGTGTAGACCCTGTGTGTAGATGGCCTGTGTGTAGATGGCCTGTGTGTAGATGGCGTGTGTGTAAATGGCCTGTGTGTAGACCCTGTGTGTAGATGGCCTGTGTGTAGACCCTGTGTGTAGACTCTGTGTGTAGACCCTGTGTGTAGATGGCCTGTGTGTAGACCCTGTGTGTAGACCCTGTGTGTAGACCCTGTGTGTAGATGGCCTGTGTGTAGACCCTGTGTGTAGATGGCCTGTGTGTAGACCCTGTGTGTAGACCCTGTGTGTAGATCCTGTGTGTAGATGGCCTGTGTGTAGACCCTGTGTGTAGATGGCCTGTGTGTAGACCCTGTGTGTAGATGGCCTGTGTGTAGACCCTGTGTGTAGACCCTGTGTGTAGACCCTGTGTGTAGATGGCCTGTGTGTAGATGGCGTGTGTGTAAATGGCCTGTGTGTAGACCCTGTGTGTAGATGGCCTGTGTGTAGACCCTGTGTGTAGACCCTGTGTGTAGACCCTGTGTGTAGATGGCCTGTGTGTAGACCCTGTGTGTAGACCCTGTGTGTAGATGGCCTGTGTGTAGACCCTGTGTGTAGACCCTGTGTGTAGACCCTGTGTGTAGATGGCCTGTGTGTAGACCCTGTGTGTAGATGGCCTGTGTGTAGACCCTGTGTGTAGACCCTGTGTGTAGATGGCCTGTGTGTAGATGGCCTGTGTGTAGATGGCGTGTGTGTAAATGGCCTGTGTGTAGACCCTGTGTGTAGATGGCCTGTGTGTAGACCCTGTGTGTAGACCCTGTGTGTAGATGGCCTGTGTGTAGATGGCCTGTGTGTAGACCCTGTGTGTAGATGGCCTGTGTGTAGACCCTGTGTGTAGACCCTGTGTGTAGACCCTGTGTGTAGACCCTGTGTGTAGATGGCCTGTGTGTAGACCCTGTGTGTAGATGGCCTGTGTGTAGACCCTGTGTGTAGACCCTGTGTGTAGACCCTGTGTGTAGACCCTGTGTGTAGACCCTGTGTGTAGATGGCCTGTGTGTAGATGGCGTGTGTGTAAATGGCCTGTGTGTAGACCCTGTGTGTAGATGGCCTGTGTGTAGACCCTGTGTGTAGACCCTGTGTGTAGATGGCCTGTGTGTAGACCCTGTGTGTAGACCCTGTGTGTAGACCCTGTGTGTAGACCCTGTGTGTAGATGGCCTGTGTGTAGACCCTGTGTGTAGACCCTGTGTGTAGACCCTGTGTGTAGATGGCGTGTGTGTAGACCCTGTGTGTAGATGGCGTGTGTGTGTAGATGATACAGTATGACACGTGACGTTTCTCACTTCTCTGGTTTAAAATCTCAGCAGCAGCAGTGTGGAACTTCATGATTGTTTCTTCTTCTGCTGAGTGAGTGGTGGATCCTGCCATGGAGCGTGATGTATTCCGACAGCTCTCGCGTGTGTGTGTGTGCGCGTGTGTGTGCGTGTGTGCGCGTGTGTGCGCGTGTGTGTGTGTGTGCGCGCGTGTGCGCGTGTGTGTGCGTGTGCGCGTGTGTGCGCGTGTGTGTGCGTGTTGTGCGTGACCCATGCATTTCCACACAACATTAGCTCCACACTGTTCGGCTACAAATGATAAATGACACGCTTCAGTGACTGGCTGGTTTCTCTCTCTCTCTCTCTCTCTGTCTCTCTCTTTTGGTCTGTGTGTGTGTGTCTCTCTCCATGTCTCTCTGTCTCTCTTTTGGTCTCTGTGTGTGTGTCTCTCTCCATGTCTCTCTCCATGTCTCTCTGTGTGTCTCTCTGTGTGTGTCTCTCTCTCTCTCTCTCTCTCTCAATCAATCTCTGTCTCTCTCTCTCTCTCACACACACACACACACACACACACACACAGAGGAGTTCTAACCTGTTAGAAATGTGCACAGGATACAAAATCGCACAATGGACAGGAAGTAAGGGGGGGGTGGTGGTTGTGGTTGTGATATCGGACACCAGACCGAAGCGCTCGTCCACTCCGTCTGTGACGTGCGAGTCACACTCCCCATTTTTTTCACCAAGACAGAGAAAGAGCTTGGAGACCGCCTTGCTAGGAGACGCACGCAGGCCACAGAGACGCTGGTGGCATTTATTGAGTCTAAAATCACACACACACCCTGACACACACTCACACACACCGACACACACACACCGCATCCCTCCACTGTGCACTGGTTAACGCAGAATAACGGCTAATCAGCGCATCTCTCCTGCGCGATCTGCATTCCTCTTGTCCGTCTTAGTCATCCCGTCGCCATGGTTACCAGACAGAGCCGTGATTTTATTTATTTATTTTTGATGCATGGCAGCGCTGCGGTGTGGTCAGAACACGGACATGGGGACTAGAGCCACGAGTTAAAGAGACGAGCTGCGAAAGGCCAACGAAACTTTTTATTGTGTGTTTCTCTGTGTTTCTGGCGAGACCATCTCACTGCGATGTGGATGTCTGGACTGTGATTGGTCAGAAACTGTGTGTGTGTGTGTGAGGATGGACGTATTGAAGGAGTGTGGAGGGTCAGAGCTGAAGCTGGACTTGGTCTGAAGGACACAGGCACTCAGGCTGCTTCTGCTTTCTGCCTCTGTTCAGCCTGGAGGAATGTTAGTGTTCTAGGAAGAGGCTTTGTATGGTCGACCCAGATGCCACTGTCTGGACAATGAGGGGTCAGCAGCCGCTCCTCTTCCTCTCAGAACGTTCCCATGGCAGCGCTGAAACCCCAACCATCCGCCTTTATTTTACACCAAAGGAAGAGCCGGTGGGTCACTCCTCTAGAACGTCCCTGGTACCTCTTCATGCATATTAAAACTGCTGGAGTCGGTCTCTCTCTCTCTCTCTCTCTCTCTCTCTGTGTATGTCTGTGTGTGTGTCTCTCTCTCTTTCTGCCCCCCTGTCTCTCTCTCTCTTTCTCTATGTGTCTGTGTGTGTGTCTCTCTCTCTCGCTCCCTCTCCTCCTCTCTCTCTCTGTCTCTCTCTCTTTGTGTGTCTCTGTCTCTCTCTCTTTGTGTGTGTGTGTGTGTGTCTCGCTCTCTTTTGCTCTGTCTCTCTCTCTTGCTCTCTTTCTTTCTATCTCTCTGTGTGTCTCTTGCTCTGTGTGTGTATCTCGCTCTCTCTTGCTGTGTGTGTCTCTCTGTCTCTCTCTCTCTCTCTCTCTGTCAGAGTCAGGATGATGTATGAGTGTGTGAGTTGTCTGATCAGGTATCAGGCATGTCCTGTTGGTTTCAGGGGTCAGTGTGTTACTGACTGAAACATTCTTACACACCAGATCTCTCACCCTGGATTAATGACCACATGGACACCAGCACTCCTTTACTGAGTTTTTTGTGAACGGTGGAGATGTAGCTGATCCTGCTTGAAAAGAAAGATGCTTTCTCTCTCTCTCTCTCTCTCTCTCTCTCTCTCTCTCTCTCTCTCTCTCTCTCATCAGAATATGTATTTTTTTCCTCGGTTGGAAATATCAGATCCATCCCTCTTTTTTTCTGCCTCACATCAAACACATCATTAGCCTTTTGTTGGTCTTTCTACTCTGAGAGCTGGAGATCGGAGCGATGCCGCCCTCAGATCTGCGTTTTTACAATAGGATTTGTTCTAAATGAGGAAAAATGAGTAGGCGACCTTTTATCTAAATAAATGTGTGCAGCAGAGTGTTGTGTGAGTCTGTGGGGTCAGCAGTGTGACTCTGCTATTGTCCTGAAGCCCACGCTACCACTCCGGGCTCTGACTCCAGTATGTGTCTCGCCTCGCAAAATGAACAGGTAGCACTCACCAGGGGTGTGTGTGTGTGTGAGGGGGTGTGTGTGTGTGTGTGAGGGTGTGTGTGTGTGTGTGTGTGGGTGTGTGTGTGGGGGTGTGTGGGGGTGTGTGGGTGTGTGAGGGTGGGTGTGTGTGTGTGTGTGTGTGTGTGTGTGTGTGTGTGTGTGTGAGGGGGTGGGTGTGTGTGTGTGTGTGTGTGAGGGTGTGTGTGTGTGTGTGTGTGTGTGAGGGTGAGGGTGTGTGTGTGTGTGTGTGTGTGTGTGTGTGTGCGTGAGCGTGTGCGTGAGCGTGTGCGTGTGCGTGAGCGTGTGCGTGTGTGAGCGGGTGGGTGTGTGTGTGAGCGGGTGGGTGTGTGTGTGAGCGGGTGGGTGTGTGTGTGAGCGGGTGGGTGTGTGTGTGAGCGGGTGGGTGTGTGTGTGAGGGGGTGGGTGTGTGTGTGTGTGTGAGGGGGTGGGTGTGTGTGTGAGGGGGTGTGATTAGCACCAAGTGAATGATTAACAGAAAACACCCAGAGCCTGGGTCACATTTCCGGGTACGAGGCTGGTGTGGACACCAGGTTTCACCCTGGGCTCGTGTTCCTGTTGGTTTCCATGTCCTTCATGTTCTCCAGGTTCCTCCCATCACCCAGAAACATGCTGATAGTGATAGAGTGGACTAGCAGCAGGAATTTTAAGTCCCGAGTCTGTACAGGTTCACAAACCTTTCCTAAACGGATCTAATAGATCTCCGGATCTATAAGACAGTGAGGAGATCTCCTGTGTCCATCATTCTTTATGCCATTCCCCAGGTTTCTCACAGGATTTACATCTGGTTTCCCAAAATGTTCATCTTTGTCTTCTCCATTTCTTTGTGGGTTTGTGCTTCAACTTCCTTATCTGGCTGGAATGTGAAGATTTTCTTCATCTTCAGCTATCTACCAGAGACCTTCAGGTTTTGTGGCAGTATAGACGGGTATTTGGAGTGATAGATGATTCCATTTATCCAGCTGAGAAACTGTAGTGCGGTGCTGCCATCATCGTGGTGTTTAGTGAAGTCTGGGGGAATTATAAAGTGTAGGGAATACTGAAGTGTAGGAAGTGTTAGAAATACCAAGGTGGTTGGCTGTACGGGAGTGTTGGGGCGTACGGGAGTGTTGGGGCGTACGGGAGTGTTGGGGCGTACGGGAGTGTTGGGGGTACACACACCGGTCAGCCATAACACTGTGAGCAGTGAGAGGTGAAGTGAATAAGATTGAGTATCTCCTCATCATGGCCCCTGTTAGTGGGTGGGATATATTAGGCAGTAAGTCAACATTTTGTTCTCGAAGGTGATGTTAGAAGTCATAATGTTATGCCTGGTCAGTGTAAATGTGGGTCAGTGTGTGGGACTCATTATCATAATGTCTTGTTCGTTTTTATCCGATTCCGAGGGACGTCCTGTTCCTTTTTTCTGTTTATGCTTTGAAAGCTTTGTTTTTTTTCCCTTCTTAAGCTTAAATTGGAGTTGTAATTCAGATCCATTTCCCTGATGTGTGAACAAGACTGCACCAGATTTAGAGCAGATGTTTGAGCTGCTGTTTATTTCATTTGTTTTTTCCGCCTCCATGTTTTTGTTTCCCAGACACCTACCTGACGTACTCAGAAGTGCTAGCTAGCGGACTGTACTAAAGTAAAGGAAGAATTTGAGCATGCTCATGTGCTTGAATTCTGAGTTAGAGGATGATTCTGTGGAGCTGAGGTCTCTAAAGGTCTCTCCGTCTCTGATGGAGTTTCATATTCGAGGTCTTCGGTTAAGGAAACCTGTGTTTTAAGGTTCAGAGGAGAATCAAGACCAATTCTCTCCATGAGGCTTCTCCAGCAGCAGTGTTGAGCTGGACTGTATCATCACACCAGTGCAGGCTGTAATGTAATGGAAATTCTGAGCGAGTTTCAGAGTGGAAACTGCAGCAAGAGAGACAGGAAGACAGAAGGACAGATTTATAGATGCGTCTTGGCACTCGAACGTCCACTCTCATTCCTGATCTGTTACTGACCCTGGGTATTTCAAGGAAGCGGGGGTCTGTACTACGGTGGGATTTTCTAATCAAAGAAGGAGAGAGGGAGGGAGAGAGAGACAGGGAGAGAGACGTTGACAGGGGGAGAGAGACAGAAGGGGAGAGAGAGAGGGAAAGACAGAGAGAGATAGTAGTGGTTGTGATAAAGAATAAGATCGGCTGTTTTTAGCTGCTAATCTGTGCAACATTCCAGGAAGCAGGAGGAAGACTACACACACAAATGACACACACATGACACACATGAGACACACACACACACACACACACACTCTCTCAGATCTATTAATCCTGAAATTCTTCTTCAGTACACACAAGGATGGACAAATCGATAGCCTCGGGTTAGTACAGGTTTAGTGTCCAGTGTGGTCAGGTTTATTGAACAAGCATAGGAAGAGTATAAACTCTACTAAATACTGACTTTGTTTTGAAAAAGTGGATTAAAGCAGATTTCCGGCTTGATTGTGATCGGATGTGCTGCTGCTGAAGTTGCAGGGGCGGAGCTTCATACACATGGGCGGGGATTATTTAAATATCAAGCCTGCCTAACATTAGATACAAATTCTGTGTAGTTTATAGACATTTATTAACATAACTCTCTCTCTCTCTTTATCTCTCTCTCTCTCAGGAACAGAGCGTGTGACAGCTGCTTGAGGAAATTCCTGACCGGTTTCACTCTGGCATGACGGGAATTTTTGCTATGTGAGTAGCCAAGCTCGCCCCACACACACACATTCACACACAAGATGCACATTCACACATTCACACACACACTCACACAAAAAACACACCAAACCATGGGTCATGAATCCAAACTGGGAAATCGATGCTCTCCCCATCTGTGTCATGAGATTCCTGATCCATCTGTTGAATTTTTCTCTTTCACGGACCATCGGGAACGCCGCTCATGTCCTGTCCTATCCCTTTAACTCATTTTACTTTGAAATGGTCCGGTCCTGCGCTCGCACACGTCCCTTTGATCAGCGTTTGAAAGTAAATCAGCAGGCTGAAGGTGTTATTACAGGCAGATAAAAGCGTCTGAACTTCCTCTCACCCTTGACTCTCCTCATGCCTGCTTTTTTTAATTTTTTTTTTCCTTCTAGCTGCAGTTCCTTTATGGATCACGACTGATAATGCAGCGCATCTCATCTGCATCTAATGCTAATTACAATCCCACAACCCTTACACACTCTTCTCTGTCCACACACACTCCTGGAACACACTCATCTGTCTGCAAATCCCTTCTCTAATCTACCAGAACAAAAATCCAGTTTATAAGCTGTTAATAAAGGAGCGTTTAATATTATTATGTGGGTCTGTCCGGGGCTGCAGCGTCTTTCTACGTTCTCTTGCGTTTAGTTCGCTAACATAACCTTCTGAAGTAAAGAGAATTGTTGACTTTACAGTAATAAAGTTAAGTAGTCTTTATTTGCACAGAGAAATTGCTTCTTCACATATCCCATCCTTGGAGGTTTTGGGGTCAGAGCACAGGGTCAGCCATGATGGTGGCAGATTGGTGGTGCTGGGGCTCGAACCCTGATCAACAACCCAGAGCCTTAACCACTTGAGCTACCACTGCCCAAAAGTCTTTTAGCATTTTCTCAAAAAGCTTGTTGCTGAATGCGTACCTTTTATTCCAGTGGGCAGGTTTTAGTTCCACAAACTCCATTACCCATAATGCAGTACACCGAAACATCAACCCTTTACTCTCTGACGCTGATGTATCCCTGAGCTCCTGAACAGTAGAGTGGTTCTCCTGAGCATCATCGTAGTCACTGGTAATGTAATATCATGTATAAACAATAATATTGTTCTCACACAAGCCTAGCGGGATCAGTACTCAACCCTGTAAGCACAGGGAACGAACTTTCTGAAAACTTGTTTATGAAGTCAGTAATCTGGATCCTCAGGTTAATGAGTTATAACGCAGGGAAAGTCCTAACCTTGTCCCATTAACCATGTCGGGTCCAACAGTTGGTTGGTCTACACGCCATCCGGGGGCGGGTCAGAGGGATTTCCCGAGCCTAGCCGCTTTGACGCCAGGTTCCCCGCGCAGAGCAGGACTAAATCCCATTCAGTTGTTTGCATTCCCAAGATTTATTCCCTGGAGTTGAAGGTCGCAGCCAAGCAGAAACAGATGAAGTTATTCCAGGACGTCATTCCGTCTTTACACTGACCACAGGAGCACAACGTTCATGCTGGATTTGCATTTAAATCATTTTAACTACAGAGCCATAAAATAAACAACTAAATATCACGTGGCTTACTGTACTGTTCAACCTTACTGTCATCATTCAGAGTCTTTTACAACACAGCTGCTGAGAACAGCCTGGGATTCATTTCATTCTTTTTTTTTTTTGTGCAAAATATTCAGTAGAACCTTGAGTCTCTTGTGCAGGAGGATTTTATTTTGTTTTGTTTTGTTTTTTTGTTTATTTTATTTTTTTATATTTAGAATTTTTAATTAATTAATTAATTATTTTTTTAAGAATCGGTGTTGCCCCCAAAAATCCCCTCAAAATATATACCCATGTGGAATTACCCAGAATTATTATTATTATTATTATTATTATTATTATTATTATTATTATTATTATTATTAATTAATTAATTTATTTATTTTTAAAGGCTTCTGTGATTTTGTAGCCTTGTTTTTCAGCTTTTTACCTTTTTTTTAAACCCATCTCCAATTTTTTACGATTATTTGAAGTGAGAAATTCATCCAGGTTACAATACACTACATTCTTAAAGTCTGGGTTTTATTTACTTTTTAAGAAGTTCATTTGTTCATTTATCTATTTATTAATTTTTTTAATCTATAAATTCTAAAAATAAAAAAAATTGTAGGAAAAATGAAATTTTATTTTAATTTTACAGAATCGCTCATTTATTTCACAGAATATTTAAAATAATAAAAAATAAAAATAAATCAGAGAGATGAATAAATCTGAATGGAAATATTAGATGGGTTTGTCCTGAGAAATGAGAACTTTACAGCTGTAATATTTAGCGTAAGAATCAGCTTATGGCTTCTTTAAAACACATTTTTTTTTGTTTCATAAGTTTTTCGATAGTTTTTTAAAAATTTTATTTATTAATATTTTTATTCACCTGAACACTACGTTGCACACAAACGTTTTGCATTTAACTGCCATCCTGTATTGAATTGTTTTGGCATGCAAGCTGTGCATATTTCTCCGCTCACATTCCCTGCCATGCTGATGCATCCCAGATGTTGACTCGAGCGCAACGTCATGCTCCATGCCGGTATGTGACTGGAGTCGAGTCGCAGCGTTTCACCTCATCTGTTGATAAACAGCGTGAGCGAGGACCGGCAGCGCACTAATGCAGTGCACGTGGGGTCTGCCAGGGGACACCACCTTATTCCCAAAAGCGCTGGATGTTGGCGCTGCTTCATCACACATTCCAGCCCTGTTCTCCAGAGAGAGAGGGAAATAAAAGTGCTGCAGCGAGGACGTGGTCTCAGCACGAACCCTGTTCCATCCTCCTCTCTCTCTCTCTCTCTCTGCAGTGCCACAAATACCCATCAGCCAGCGCTGCGCTCTGGGGAAGCGTCAGCATGAGTCGCTGATGCTAAGCGGATCTGTGTGTCAGGAATGGAAACAGAATTGTGTGTGATGTGATGTGATGTACAGCAGCCAGATCTCAGGTGTTTATCGCTCAGCGCTAAGCCATTTCTGGATGTAATGACTCACACCGATATCTTTCCTCCTACACCGACCTGCTGGAGCCCGACGTGTGGCCGATTCACAGCCGCACAGCTCGCTCGCACGCTCACACTTAACTCCTGTGCTTCTGCAGTCTGTCAGATTTTTGGAGAAGCTAATTCTAATGGCTGATGATTGCCGATCAGGCGTGGAGACCGGTGCTGGTCCGCTCATTTACTCATAAGAAGAAATGCTTTCATTAAAAATGCTCATAGCGATGAGGCGAAGTGACGGCGATTATCTGGACGTAAAGGAGACTGAGAACCGCGTGAAAATGCCACCGGGACAACGATAGGTAAGTGACGATATCAGCTCTTACCCACGAGGAGGAGGATCTCGAGGATCTTGACTTTAACAATACTGCACTTAGGATTTCCTGATTTTTACACACCATTAAAAAAAAAAAAAAAGAACGGTCATTTTATATCTAAATGAAAAGAAATCAGAATAGGCAGGACGGAAGTACTGGTGCCCTATAAAAGGAGGATGTGTGTGTGTGTGTGTGTGTGCGGTTAGCTGAGGAGCTGCGCTGTCTGAGCTGCTTTACTGGATCAAGTCAAGAGTCAAGCCAGTAAGCTTTTATTGTTTTGACCGTATATATCAGGCATAACATTGTGACCACTGACCAGTGAAGTGAATAAGACTGAGTATCTCCTCATCATGGCACCTGTTAGTGGGTGGGATATATTAGAGGCAGCAAGTGAACATTTTGTCCTCAAAGTTGATGTTAGAAGCAGGAAAAATGGACAAGCGTAAGGATTTGAGCGAGTTTGACCAAAGGACCAAATTGTGATGGCTAGACCACTGGATCAGAGCATCTCCAAAACTGCAGCTCTTGTGGGGTGTTCCAGGTCTGCAGTGGTCAGTATCTATCAAAATTATTCTTTAAGTCCTGTAAGTATCCTTTAAATCTTGTGAGTATCCCATTGAGGTCCCACCTCACAACTTGGAGGTCTTAAAGGATCTGCTGCTAACATCTTGGTGCTAGATATCACAGCACTCTTTCAGGAATTTAGTGGAGTCCATGCCTTGACGGTTCAGGGCTGTTTTGGCAGCGAAAGGGGGACCAACACAATACTAGACATAATATATATACGTATACATAGTGGTCATAATGTTATGCCTGAGACAACTTTCAGGGTACAGAAGGGCAAGCTCTAGGTAGTCAGTCAGTGCACTTAATACCAGGTGTAAACATGGCTTAGTGTTAAAGTTAGCTTTAATATCAGTTTGGAGATACATCATACTGTTGTGGACACGTGTCTCTTTCACCACCCGTGATCGGATTGTATACGTTTCCGCTGGACTATGAGTGACAAACATTTATCACGTCCACTGCATTTACCTTCAGGAAGGAATATCTACAAGTCCTGTCTCAGCTGGCTTTGAGTTGACTGATCTGCTAATGAAAGAATCTCTGAAAAGCTTCTGTTACAGTGTCACCATTATGTTAGCCTAGCGGTGGAGAACTCTTAACTCTAGTTAGAGTTAGTTACTCTGAATTAGGGAAAACTCTAGGAGCTTTTGTGTTTGCGTTAGAAATGTTTTATGTGGAAATCCCAGATCTACTCCATATAAACGGTTTGAAGGACCGGATCCGGATTGTTAGAATCAGAATCTGTTTGGTGCTGTCTGTATGGGGTCGGATCACCCAGGATGCGCCAGGTGTGAACAGCTGTATGAGTCTAGAAGCCGAGTCTAGTAGCTTAATGGTTAAGGTGTTGGATTACTGATCAGAAGGTTGTGAGTCCACCAAGCTGCCACTGCTGGGCCCCTGAGCAAGGCCCTTAATTGTTCAGTTGTATAAAATGAGAGACAATGTACCTCTGTTTAGAAATAAACGCATCAGTATCGGTGTGGAAGAACATGAACCCGAACTCTGTGTGTATACCGCAGTGTTGATGCATGGGTATGTCTGAGCAGAAGATTAGCCGTTCGATCCGCGTCGTCGTTTATGAAAAGAGCGAAACTTGGAGCGACACCAAGTTCTGCTTTTCTTCCTTCCTTTCCTTGAGCTGGTCTGAAAGCCTAGCATTACACACGCCGTGGTGTTTGACAGCCTTTTCTGTTAATTGCACCACAGAGTGCTCTCTTTTTCTTTCTTTCTTTCTGTCTTTCTCGCTTTCTCTTTCTCTCTCTCCCCTCGTTCTTTCTCCTACGCTCGTTTCTTCCCAGCTATTTTTGGTCCTTTCCTCCCACCACCCCCCCTCGCTGTGTTGCTATGGGCTCCTGTTGGAGAATGAGATAACGCTACTGTGATGAGAGGCTCGGTCCTTCTCATGATAATGCTCCACATCTTAGCGGGCGATCTTACACACACACACACACACACTCTGGGGAAGGACTTGTGTTGGAAAATAATCAGCGATCAGTTGGAGTTACTTTTGTCGCACCGGTGTGGATTATTTTACTAAAACAATACGTCAGCAAGCGTATCATAGTTACACTTGCTGTTATAGTTCACACTGGAGACTCCTTCCATAAACATTACAGAAATCTTTATTACACAAGTTGTGCACATTACTCCCGTTAGCCTAATGTCTCAGAACTAGCACATTAATAAGAATAATAATAATAATAATTAATATATAACTCTGTAACTATATATATAACTATATAACTGTCACTATGGTCAGAGCTGCTTTTATGGAAAACTAATCAACACCTTCTGACCAATCAGAATACAGAATCCCCCCCCCCAACAATCTGTGTAACAACAGGTGGTCGCTTAAAAGCACTTTGTTTGACCGTTTCCAGTCCATCAAACACATCCACACACTGTACTGTAAACACACACACACACACGCGTGTTAAAAAGGCAGCAGGTTGACGGTTAATCCTGACCTGCTGAGTGAAGTTGGCATCAGCACATTGTGCTCATATTTATCTGCTTCACCTGGCAGCTGTACACGTCTCGAGGTAAGTGGGCGTCGGAGAGAACACAGGAGACGACATGGACCTCGTTCGTTCCTCTTTAGCGCAGTAAACACGATGTTCCTGCACAGAACGCCAGAACAAATGACAGGTTATTATCACCGACCAGCAGACAAACCAGCACTGCCCCCAGGAGAGTCAAACACCATCTCTACTAAACACTGTGTTAATGCCGGATTATATTCTAGCATGAGGTTCTCTTAGCCACACACACACACACACACACACACACACACACACAAAAAGCTGAGTGTTTCAATCAGTAACAGAGGAGACAGAATGTGAGGCAGGGGAATATTCACACTTGGCACCAACCCCAGGAACAAGAACTCCACGCTTTGTCTCTGCTTATTGCATCACGCTTCATCAAGTTAGCCACATGGAGAAGTCTGCCTTACATTTCACATTAGAACTCCATGTCCTGCAGCTTCTTAACAAACTGTATTTCCCAATTCATTATTTCATACTGCATAGTTATGAAGTCAGTGCTGCTGTTCTGGAACCAGATTCACCCTCGAAATGAAGCAAATATTTCAAATCCTGGAGACAAACTGCAGCACTTCCATATGTACAGCATTTAACATTTACTATATTTACCAAAATACAGCTAGATGGTACACAGATCAGGCATAACATTATGACCAGTGAGAGGTGAAGTGAATAAGACTCCTCATCATGGCACCTGTTAGTGGGTGGGATATATTAGGCAGCAAGTGAACATTTTGTCCTCAAAGTTGATGTTAGAAGCAGGAAAAATGGACAAGCGTAAGGATTTGAGCGAGTTTGATGAAGGGACGAATTGTGATGGCTAGACCACTGGATCAGAGCATCTCCAAAACTGCAGCTCTTGTGGGGTGTTCCTGGTCTGCAGTGGTCAGTATCCATCAATAGTGTCCTTTAAGTCCTGCAAGTATCCCATTGAGGCTCCACCTCGCAACTTACAGGACTTAAAGGATCTGCTGCTAACATCTTGGTGCCAGATACCACAGCACACCTTCAGGGACCTAGTAGAGTCCATGCAAAAGGGGGATCAACACAATATTAGGCAGGTGGTCATAATGTTATGCCTGATTGGTGTGTAGAATCCTTTTTGTGCTCAATTTTGCATAATCTGATCATTTTCCATATATAGAGTCATTATATTTAACCACCCGATCCAAGAGTCTTGATCTGAAACTTTTATTTTCCTGGTGTTGACTCGTGAATCCGCTGAACATGCGGTGAGGCTAAGCAATGACATGGAGTGAATTTCAGATCTCTCTCTGTCTCTGATGAAGCAGTCACATCTGATGAAGATCTCGGAGGTGGTCACCAGAACATAGTGTTGAGAAGGTACCCTGGCTCCAAAAACTCCAGCAACACATGTATTGTCCAGCACAGAGATGGGCTGGTCATCCATATGTAAACTCTGTGATCTTTTTAGGCTTTGTCGCTGTCCAGAGGAAACTTCCCTCACTGTTGAAAAGTATCCTCCAGTGTGTGCTGGTCTTGCCAGGTTTCAAACACAACTCTGTTTCTACCACCTCATGAAATACTCACATTACAGTCTGCTTTCCTTTTCCAAATTTGCATCGTTTCCTCTCTGCAGACATTTTAGCCACATAATCCAGCCACAGATTGTCCACAAATCCTCCACAGCTGATGTTAAACAAAGGATCTGGCTTAGGATAGTGCTCAAATAAAGCAGACGCTGATCATTTAAAAAATGCCTTCGAGATCAGATCGGGAAATCCCTAGAGTCGTCTCGCTGTAATTACATGTAGTTCATTTGAAATTAGCTCACCATGGTGCCATGTCTTTCTCTATCCTGTGTTCACACCAGTGGTAGATTTTCACCTGTGTTTTTTCTACATTCTTGTCCTGTCCATGTCCAGGAATATCCATGTTTTCGAAAAACCAAAAGCACATTTTTTAATTTTTTTTACCGAGTCTAATCTAAATCTTTTGAGTGGAAAAACTCAAATATTTTCCCAATCAACTTAAATTACTCTCTAGAATCAGTCAGGGATATAAAAGATATATTTTAACCGGCAAATCAACATAAAGTAACCATTTCTAATCCTAATTCCAGTCTCATCCGTACTGACACACCAGATTTATTCCTTTTTGCTAACATGGAGATCTTGTTTTCAGCCATAAAACATGCTAAGCTTTTATCAAGCGTGCTTCAGCATTCCCAATCCGCCCGCAGCACAGCATGGTCTCCGAGCCTGAGCATTAAACAGCACATAAATCGTTTCGTCAGCCTTAATCCTGGCCTTGTGCAATGATGATGTTGATGTAAGGACAGAGGAAGATAAGATGGCTTCTTACTCACCGTCTGGGTTTAAATCATGCGGCTGTAGGATGACTGCGGGAACACCTGAGCCCAACGCCACATAACACCTCCCACTGCAGGTGTCCAAACCCCTGAGGTGTGAACCCAGGGATTTATAATCTGCACGACTCGCAAGCCACTACAAAGAGAATGCACATGCAGGAGAGAGAGAGGGAGAGAAAGATACTGGGAGTAAGACACATGGACAAAGAGAGACAGGAAGACTGAAATTGAGAGAGAGAGAGAGAGAGACGGAAATAGTGACATTCGGACACAGAGAGACAGAAAGAAACAGAGGGAGTGACACTTGGACACAGAGAGAGAGAGAGAGAGAGAGAGAGAGAGAGAGACAGAAATTAGAGGGAGTGACTTTCAGAGAGAGACAGAAACAGAGGGAGTGATTTTCAGAGAGACAGAGAGAGAGAGACAGAAGCAGACACATGGTTTGAAAGAGAGAGAGAGACGCATGCACAGAGACCTAATCATCAGCTCTGGGTCTTTAACTAGCCCCTAAAACAGTACTGTAACTCCTCTCCCTGTATCTGTGTGTGCTTTAGAGGACATTAGTCAGAGACATGAGCTCTTCACTGTGCACTGATTATAAACTTGAGAACGTTGGTGTGTCCTTTTTACAGGAGAAGATACTTTAATGACCATTGATATATCTCAGCATGCTGCACGAGCCTCATGAAGTTCCTCAGACCTCGTGGTTTGTGTGCCTTTAGTTACTTGAAGACCGCTTTTCATCTTCAGATCAATTTTTTTTCCATCTTTGTTTAAAATTTTTTTGTATGTAAAGACTTTTCAGCATTCTCTTACACACACACACACACGAACGCACCAACACGCCAAGCCCTTGACTACCGCATACATGTTTGCACTTTATTTATTTCCCTTGTGCTTGTTTCATTCTCACGTTAGTAGCAGCAGTGGTTCTCATCGTGTTCCTTACACCGCCTCTCACAGGTACTGCTTTCTCATTAGCTGTGCTGCGTTGCACCGCGCAACCCCAGTCTGTAAAGGGAAGGGTGCATCTGTCAGTCTCTGGGCTATAATTTGACAGCTGTGTATGACTAACTTCCAAATTTGTACTCATCCTGAGTGTAGCACCTGCAGCACGACCTCCGGATCACCTCGTGATTTTCCGAGAGGCGAAGAAGAGGGTGAGAAAGCTGACTATTTACTTCCAGGAATGGAAATTTTCATTACTTCATACACTCTTAAATGAGGAATGTGTTGGGTTTGTCTAAGGGGGTGTGTGTGTGTATTGTGTATCTGCACCTCATACACTCCTTACTTTTGGGAGTGACACGACCATGACCTCAGTTATACAGGAGCTACTGTAGTGTCCACTGCAAACATGATTTAAGGAGTCATATGCAGATGACACAGCACTGACTCTCATATTCCTAAGAACCATTTCATATAGTCGTCTTTTGTCACCCCTTTTCGTGGCCACCGTTTCAAGCTCCGTTTATTCACCCCGACTTGAGGCATTGTTGAACTCTCGAGTCTAGTCAGGCCTTGTGCCCTGCTCAGCTGGAGGTAAATGAAGTCACACTGCAGTTATGTCACTCCGTTACCCTCCTCCTCTTCCTCCTCCTCCGTCCCTATTTTAGATTTTCTCTCCTCTCCTTCTCGCTCATTAAGGTTAACCCGCTAGCATCCACGCTACGGCAGAAAACGCTCGGCAGATGGTTGCTAGGCAACTAAGAAAACTGACATTTCAGAGCCTATCCTGAATGTGTCATGAGGGGAAATTCTCATGGTGCATTCATGCCGCATTTCTTAGCATGTAAGCACACCACAGTGAAACTGCTGCAGCCGTTTCAGTAGAATAAAGTAGGAATGGTTCTAGTTTATGAATCTTAATATTAATTTTTCCTCAAAATTTACACAAAAGGTGCAATTTTCCAGCATGTGAATTCATTCATTACCCCATGTTCTTGTCCCTGTATAACAGCAGCGGATTCAATAAAAGATTTTCTCAGAGCGGAGACCCTCGTCTCTTTGGCTTCCCAGGATCTGTATGATGTGGACCAACCACACTCCAACCAATCAGCGCAAAGAGCCGTCTCTGTCTGTCAGTCATGTTGCTTGTCAACTCGGAAGACTTTTCCATTTCCACTGGCGTTCACATGTTCTCACATGTCCCCAAGGCAATGAAAGGTTTTTGGAGGATGGGGCAGGGGAGGTACTAATGGAAGGGGCTGCTTTTATTTGTTTGGCGTCCCTGAGCCCCTCCTGAACGTTTTTGTGCATTAACAACGGTTTAATTCTCTGCATGGGCTTTGCTGATTAGTTTCTCGTTATAGTGTACATGGGATTTTATTTCACTTTAAGCAGGCACAAGATTAAAGGTAATGTTTCAGGACGTGCAGATCTGTTTTGTGCCTCAGTGCCTGGCTTCTGGCAGTCGGTGAACCAGAGGTGTTCCTGTTTGGCTTGAGGCCATTAATGATATTGACAGAGTGTAACTGTGAATTATGCCCCAGCTCTAAGTGCATCGTTAATTATTATAGGAGAGTGATTAAAGAATAATTAGCCTTTTCCTTACAGGCTTTGTCTTCTTGGAACTGCTCTGCTGTGTAAGCCACTTGCAGCATTATTGCAAGCTGTAAACTTTTGCAGTAAAGCTTAAAGTAACCATTAATGTGGTCTGATGTGGTCTTCCTGTTGCTGTTACTTGTTAATGATGTGCATCACCACATCTTTTTTTTTTTTTCTTTCTTTCTTTTTTTCAATAGAAGTCACTCTCGGAACTGATGGAGAAGGACCACTAATCACATTGCCGTGTTGCTACGCGGCTTGATTTCCGTTAGAAAGTGACCACCGCTGTCCTTGATCTGCGTCACCTTGTGCCATCTTGCTTGTCCCTGGCCTCCTAGCTAAGTGGCCGCGCATGATCTCCAGAGATTCTGAACATTCCTCAAACATGGTCCAGTGCTGAACTCTGTCTCTTGACTTCGCCATGACCAGCCTGAAGCGTTCGCAGACCGAGCGCTCTGTGGGGGGCTCTGTGCCCGCCACAGATGAGTTTTACACCCGCCGCCTGCGCTTGCCCAATGGAGGGGCACCTCCTCCACGCAGCGAGAGCACCCACCTGTCCGGAGGCACGCCTGGAGTGCCCAAGATGGGAGTTCGGGCACGGGTCGCTGACTGGCCTCCAAGGAAAGATGGTGGTGGTGGTGGAGGTGGTGGTGGTGGCGGTGGCAGCAGTAGTGGAAGTGCTGGAAGTGGCAGTAGTGGTAGCAGTGGGAGTGGCAGTGGAGGAGGTGGAGGGGGAAGCGGTGGAGGAGGAAGCGGTGGTGTATGGCACATTACAGTGGAGACTGACTCGCCATCGACTACTTCCGGAAGCACTCAGAGCAACCTTTCCGCAAAGCTTGGTCACTTGATCAGTCCACAGGATTCGTCTATGTTGCGCAATATACAGAATACACTAAAGAATAAGATCCAGAGCAAAGGAAAAGACAACCGCTTCTTATCTCCAGATGGTTACTTGGGCTCACCTCGCAAGGGAATGCGTCGTATTCGCCAGCGCAGCAACAGTGATATTACCATTAGTGAGTTAGATGGAGATGGCAATGAGGGTTGGTCATTTTCTGGCTGGACACCAATGCACCGCGAGTATGGCAGTACATCCTCTATAGACAAGCATGGCGTCTCTGGAGAGAGCTTCTTTGACATGCTTAAAGCCTACCAGACTGATGACCCTGATCAGCGTAGCCCTGCTCCCGAGAAATTAAGCGAGCTGCTAACTGTGGCTCACAAACAGACCGCCCTCGACCTTCCAGATGGGCCCTTGGGACCCCCACGAGGTAGTCCTGCAAGCCGTCTCAAGGAAAGAGAAAAGCACCTGAAGCGGCGATCCAAGTCTGAAACAGGAGGCGAGTCCATATTTCGCAAGTTACGAAGCGTGAAGGCAGAAGGTGACTCCTCTCGTGCAGGTTCGGACGCAGAAGATGGGAAGTCTGAGGATGCAGGTCCTCCTCCGAAGCCCTGGGTTTGTCAGAAAGGTTTTGCACATTATGATGTCCAGAGCATTCTATTCGACCTGAATGAAGCAGTGCAAAATCGACAGAGTGCCTCCAAAAGGAAGAACACCACTACAGGAGCCTCTGCTGCTGCCGCCGCTTCGGCCTCCACCTCCTCCTCTTTATCATCCAACCAGAGTGGGGCCTATGGCTCCCCCTGTGGCAGCCAAGAAGAGCTCAATGCCAAGGACGGACCAGCGTTGGACCCTGGAGACGATAAAACCAACGATCTGGTCCTCAGCTGCCCCTGCTTTCGTAATGAGATAGGTGGTGAAGGTGAGAGGAACATCAGCCCTTCGAAACTGGGCAGCATCGGCAGTGGTTCGGCCAATTCTTCCAGGGATGAGGACGGGAACCGTGAGACCGCGCCCAACACCCATTTCAGTAACGCAGGGGTAGCTGTGCTGGAAGCACCCAAAGATGGCAAGAGCATACACCATGAGAGGGGAAAGAACAACATTCTGGAACATGTGGACCTGGGTGCCTATTACTACCGAAAGTACTTCTACTTAAGAGGTGAGTGTGTGGGTTTTTATTATTTAGTAAGCGAACAATTATTTGTGTTACAAAGATTTTCTCCGTACTTATTAATTCAGGAATGATCAGGATCTTCTGCAGAAAATCCCACTTGCTGAAGTGTTTTCAGCCTCTGAAGTTTCAGGAAAAGTAGAAGGGGCCAATTTAGCATAAGTTCAGCTGTAAGTCAGGGTGAGTCTGTCAAAACCAGTGCAGTGTTTTATCTTTTATCTCCTATCTTGCGCTTCCTGATATAGTCTATTTGCGTTTTTTCGACTCAACCTGATCTTAACTAGCCACATAAAGAAATCGTTATCTTCTTAACACAATCTTGGTGAACAGTGCTAGGGTAGAAGGATGTGTAGAAGGAGATCATGAACGTATAGGCAATCTGCATTTAAACCAGGCTCAGCTGGTGCAACCGGCTGCTAGCATAAGCGACTCCGAGTCAGTGGGGTGAAGCTAATTTCTAGCAAAAGATGGAAACAGAAGCCAGAAACAACGGAACTAGCCAAATCCGTTGCATGACAATATTAAAAATCACAATTTCTCTTTGATATTATTTGAATATTACAGGTCTGAAAGCAAGTTCAAATATTACACACTGCACTTTTAAACAAAAGTACCTTTGATGCCATCAATTCTTGTGTAGACGTGTCGGACGTGATGAACGAACTGCCGAGGAGACGAGCCGCTCAGTGAAGTACGGATGTTTAACATCATTCTCACATAAGGGCATGGCTGGCACTGTAATCTTTACCATCTATGGAGTTACAGCAAGCCGACACGTCGGTTCACTATAAAAAGTCGTGTCTATTATTCAGATAAAAGGCTGTTACACAACCTCAGAGCAGTCATGTGAAGAGAATAGCATGTCATTGTTTAAACTATTCCACGTCAGAATAGACAAGACAGCTGGCACGTCAGATTTATTCATAAATTATAACGAGGGAGCCGTCGTCAAACCTCATACTGCGGATATCGATTCCAGGAGAGTATTTGCTTACACGCAATCTCCTGCACTGATAAATCAATCCTAACTTCTGCTCAGAGGGAAGCTAAAAAGTGCCGTGTTTTTGCTGTGAGAATGATGTGTACAGTATATGTTTCTCTCCCTCTCTTATAGAGCACTGGAACTATCTGGGAGTGGACGAGACGCTCGGGCCGGTCGCTGTGAGTCTTCGGCGAGAGAAGCTGGACGATCATAAAGAGCACGGGCCGCAGTACAATTACAGGGTCATCTTTAGGACCAGCGAGGTGAGCGCTCACAACACACACATCTTTTAGGCTGCAAGAATATCTGACCACATTTATTTAAAAAAACCTCTCTCTCTCTTCAAACATGGACAGTGTTTTTAGGAATATTTTTGTCCACGCAATTCATTTATAAATATTTAAAAGAGCTCAGGAGAGCATGCCAGCCCCAGGCGATGGTGATTGTAAACTGTTACGCCAAACACTTCTTCAAGAATAACGGTGTTGGTGAGCAAGAGAAGGAGAAATGTAGAATGTTCTGAAACTGCAAGTGACCATTACGAGGATTTGTGACCATTATGTCCTGCCTTTAGTGAGCTTTAATCCAGGGAAATTTTTACATTCCTACACTCTGTATAAAAAGAATTCATTGATGCAAAACCCCATTGTGGACAGGAGAACCAAAAGGCAGAGCACAAGCCTACATCCTTTTTATTTCTTCTTCTTCTTTTATTTAAACCACTCGGCTTACGTGTGTAGCCGCTTTTGAGCAGGCGGCAGCGATGATGAGAATTCAGCTCCGACGCCCACCTCCGTCTTATATAACGCTCTCAGGAGCGCAGCTAACCGCCTGCCAAAGCTCAGCGCTCATCACACTAGCACCCTAACTGGCCCACTGCCCCCTTAATCACTGGGAGATCTGGACAGCTGCTCTAGATCAGGTCCTTGCAATCAAAAATAAAAGAGGAAAAGGCAGAGCTCTCAGACTCCTGACAGAGACGTGGCACTCTGCGCTCGTTTTGTAGGAGCTACTTGTGATTCAGATGCACTCTGATGAAGCTTAATAGCTTTGATCCCGCCGTGACTCATGGCCCCGTGTGTTACCTTTTTAGCGCTGCTATTTCCAGACACACAGGTAGGTTGGAGGTTTTTTTTTTTTCTTTAAAGAAACATTTCCAGCATTTTAATGCAACCTTGAACATTTTCAACCATTAAAGATAATCTGTGTAGAAGAACACATTAAAACACTGGGAACATCTTTATGATCATTAAGAATACCAGGATCTATGAAGATGCGTGAATACACACCGATTTGGAGAGCTCCTAATGAATAATGAGCTTAAATGAATAAATGCAATATACCGTGGTTGATACGAGTCGGGTTTCAGATGAAACATCAGTGTTCATGTGCACTTAAGTCAAATCAGGAAGCTTTTATCATCATTTTAACTGTATCCAGTACATGGTGACATGAAGAGGTGTTCCTTTAGGACCCTGGGGCTACAGAAAACAACTAACGACTAAGGACACTAACACAGTTGATTAGACTTGTATTTCAATTTATTTTTATTAATCTCTAATAAGCAAGCCTGAGGTGACTGGTGAGGAAAAAACTCCCTTAGATGGAGGAGGAAGAAACTTTGAGAGGAACCAGACTTAAAAGAGAATCCTCATCCTCATCTGGATGACACCCTGTGTGATCAAAAATGATTATAAACACCAGAGTGTGATTTATAAATGATTATAAACACCAGAGTGTGATTTTATAAATGATTATAAACACCAGAGAGTGGGATTATAAATGATTATAAACACCAGAGTGTGATTTATAAATGATTATAAACACCACAGTGTGATTTTATAAATGATTATAAACACCAGAGAGTGGGATTATAAATGATTATAAACACCAGAGTGTGATTTATAAATGATTATAAACACCAGAGTGTGATTATAAATGATTATAAACACTGGAGAGTGGGATGATTAATGATTATAAACACCAGAAAGTGATTCTAGTATGTAGAATGTTATTGTGTGTATTGATTAGGAGCTTGTTATCCTCAAAGTCCACATGAGGTTGGCATCTTCTCACTGCAGGTCTGAAATTTTAATGAAGCAGAACAACTGGAGCTGGTCCAATCTCTAGGTGCCTCAGGATCTACATAAAGTGCATGTGTTCCAAAAAGACTCAACTCTTTATAACACTGCCATGACAAAATCTAACCTTACTTGTGTTTTAATCTTCACTGAGCTGTATAACTGAGCACACAGGTTTGCTAGAAGAACATTCTTCATGTCACATTTGTAGAGTTCAGATACAGCGATCAGGTATAACACTGAGTACTGACAGGTGAAGTGAATAAGACTGAGTATCTCCTCATCATGGCACCTGTTAGTGGGTGGGATATATTAGAGGCAGCAAGTGAACATTTTGTCCTCAAAGTTGATGTTAGAAGCAGGAAAAATGGACAAGAGTAAGGATTTGAGCGAGTTTGACGGAGGGCCAAATTGTGATGGCTAGACCACTGGATCAGAGCATCTCCAAAACTGCAGCTCTTGTGGGGTGTTCCCGGTCTGCAGTGGTCAGTATCTATCAAAAGTGGTCCAAGGAAGGAACAGTGCTGAACCGGTGACAGGATCATGGCCGAATATACAGAAGTCATGATGTCAGAAATACAAAATGACCCTCAAACAAAGCTCTAATTTCCATGAGCAGATTCCTCCACTTGTGAGCAATTAACCGATTAAATTTTTTATTTTATTTTTTTTCTCACATCTCACTTTCTTTACTTTCCATCCCAGCTGATGACTCTGCGAGGCTCCATTCTGGAGGATGCTGTTCCGTCCACGTCCAAGCACGGTTTGGCTCGAGGCCTGCCCCTAAAGGAGGTTCTGGAGTACCTGGTCCCTGAACTGAACACTCACTGCCTCCGCCTCGCCCTCAACACGCCCAAAGTCACGGAGCAGCTGATGAAACTGGATGAGCAAGGGGTAACCAGTGCAGAGCCAGACTTGTCTCTGAGCACACTAATTAACATTAATGAGTGCTCTGATACAGTAATGATGCTGATGATGGAGCTGCTCTGATACAGTAAAGCTGCTCTGCTCTCATGCCCTGTGTGTGTTTCTTTGCAGCTGAGCTTCCAGCTGAAGGTGGGGGTGATGTACTGCCTGGCTGGCCAGAGCAGCGAGGAGGAGATGTACAACAATGAGTCGGCCGGTCCTGCTCTGGAGGAGTTCCTGCAGCTGCTCGGAGAACGAGTGCGCCTCAAAGGATTCAGCAAATACCGCGCTCAGCTCGACACCAAGAGTGAGTCTGATGCTTCACGATAGATGTTACTCATCACTATGAAGCTGATTATTTTCCTGAAGTGTGCTCTATCTAAATATTTCATAAGACACAAACCATATCAGCCATCTATAAATCTAGAATATTCACTATATTGCCAAAAGTTTTGGGACACCTCTCTAAATCATTGTGTTCAGGGGTTGGACTCGGCCCCTTAGTTCCAGTGAAAGGAACTCTTAATGCTTCAGCTTCATACCAAGACATTTTGGACAATTTCATGCTCCCAACTTTGTGTGAACAGTTTGGGGATGACCCCTTCCTGTTCCAACATGACTGCACACCAGTGACCAAAGCAAGGTCCATAAAGACATGGATGAGTGAGTTTGGTGTGGAGGAACTTGACTGGCCTGCACAGAGTCCTGACCTCAACCCCATAGAACACCTTTGGGATGAATTAGAGCGGAGACTGAGAGACAGACCTTCTCATCTAACATCAGTACCTGACCTCAGAAATGTTTTGGGACACCCCTCCAGATCATTGAATTCCGGTGTTGTTTTTCAGGGGTTGGGCTCGGCCCCTTAGTTCCAGTGAAAGGAACTCTTAATGCTTCAGCTTCATACCAAGACATTTTGGACAATTTCATGCTCCCAACTTTGTGGGAACAGTTTGGGGATGACCCCTTCCTGTTCCAACATGATTGCACACCAGTGACCAAAGCAAGGTCCATAAAGACATGGATGACAGAGTCTGGTGTGGAGGAACTTGCCTGCACAGAGTCCTGACCTCAACCCCATAGAACACCTTTGGGATGAATTAGAGCGGAGACTGTGAGCCAGGCCCAACATGCTGGAACATCCAGCATCAGTGCCTGACCTCACAAATAGAGGAATGGTCAAAAATTCCCATAAACAAACTCCTAAACCTCGTGGAAAGCCTTCCCAGAAGAGTTAAAGCTGTTATAGCTGCAGAGGGGAAAAAAAACCCTACAAATTAAGAATGGGCACAAAGGCAGACGTCCCAAAACTTTTGGCAGTATAGTATATCTATATTGTTTGAGATAAAGACTATATGTGTAAAGGATTGTTTTTATTTCTGTGGTTATATATTTAGAGAACTGTTAGCTTGTGTTATTGGTCAGTCATAATAATAACACACAGATAAAACCAGTACTACCAGTATTACCACTGGTTGGTCTTGTTTTGTATAAAACCTAATATGGTGTGAATGAGCATTTAATCCACTGAATAAATAAATAAATAAGCAATTATAAAAGAACGGTATAAGAATCTTCAAAGCTTTTAAAGAATTTAAGCTTGGTGTCTTCATTAGCTTCAGATCTTCTCTCTGTTACTGCAGCAGGAAACGACATCACTGACTGCATGTTGGGATTCTCACAATCCCACCGTTTTACTGAAACATGATCTCATAATCAGCAGCAGGATTTACGGGCATGTGATCGTCCCAAATTTTTTGAGCCGAACAGCCAGCGTCGGCTTAGTGAGAGCAACACGAGGATGCAGGATTTGGCAGAGAGGAGAGCAGGGCTGAACGAGAAATCGGGCTTGAATTGTAATTTTTAGCTTCCTCTGGAAAGAGAGTCGACTCTGAGCTCGGGTTCGTTAGGTTACTGAGAGTCAGGCCAAAACTCGGACTTCTGCCTTTACATGCACATGAATGTAATATGGAGTTGCCCCGCCCTTAGCAGCTATAACAGCTTCAACTCTTCTGGGAAGGCTTTCCACAAGGTTTAGGAGTGTGTTTATGGGAATTTTTGACCATTCCTCTAGAATGGGTGAGGTCAGGCACTGATGTTGGACGAGAAGGTCTGGCTCACAGTCTCCGCTCTAATTCATCCCAAAGGTGTTCTATGGGGTTGAGGTCAGGACTGTGCAGGCCAGTCAAGTTCCTCCACACCAAACTCACTCATCCATGTCTTTATGGACCTTGCTTTGGTCACTGGTGCACAGTCATGTTGGAACAGGAAGGGGTCATGAAATTGTCAGACAGAGAAGCGTGACTGGTCACTTCAGAGAGCACGTCTTGCTCTAGAGTCCAGGGGCGGCGTGCTTTACGCCACTGCATCTGACTCTTTGCATTACACTTGGACGCAGCTCCTCGGCCATGAAAACCCGTTCCATGAAGTTCTCTATGCACTGGTCTTGAGCTAATCTGAAGGTCACATGAAGTTTGGAGGTTGTAGTTATTGACTCTGCAGAAAGTAGGTGACTTCTGTGCACTGTGTTCCTCAGCATGCGCTGACCCCGCTCTGTGATTTCACGTGGACTACCACTTCAGGGCTGAGTTCCTGTTGTTATAATACCACGAACAGTTGACCATGGAATATTTAGTAGTGAGGAAATTTTACAAGTGGACTTATTGCACAGGTGGAACCCTATCACAGTACCAGGCTTGAATTCCCTGAGCTCCTGAGAGAGAGCCATTCTTTCATAAATGTGTGTAGAAGCAGTCTGCATGCCTAGGGGCTGGATTTTATACACCTGTGGCCAGGGAAGTGATTGGAACATCCGAATTCAAGGATTTGGAGGGGTGTCCCAAAACTTTTGGCAATATAATGTAACGTGTGATTAATGTTTGCGATTACTAGATCACATTCAACAAGGGGTCATTCGTTTTTGTGATAAATTTATAATTTGTGCCACAAAACATACTATAATAAAAACCTTAAACTTTTTTTGGCATAAATCTGGATAAAAAATGGAAATAAAACAATATTGCGATGAATGTTTTTTATTATTTAAATTAATAATATAATAAAAATATAAAGCGAGTCGATTTCTCACCAAAACACCACAGAAAGTTAATCCTGATTAAAATATCAGAAGTATTTTATCATAGCTTGCACACTGTAAGGTCAAATGTTTACGGACACCTGACCATCGCACCTGTATGTGCTTCTCTATAACGTTTATCTAATACGCGTCCGTGTTCGGCGCTCCCGGAAAGCGTCCCATTTCACCCTTTATAGTGTTTTAAAACGTGGTTTCCAAGGCAACAGAAAAGAAGGAGGAGTTTGTCATTAGTAAGTTATATATAAGATGTGGGAAGGATGTACCTGTGCTGGATTTACAGTAATGTTCCTCAAATCATCCCATGATTTCTCTCTCTCTCTCTCTCTCTCTCTCTCTCTCTCTCTCTCTCATTCTTCTGAACTTTGTTTCATTATGGTTTTGTTAGAAGGAAAGAAAAAAAAGATTGAAGAGCGCTTTTACAGAAAGTAAATAAGAATGTAAATAAACGACACGTGTGACTGATTCAGAGTGTAAAATTAGAGCAAACAACTTTTACATTTTGCCAGCTTGTCATTTTGTACTGCATTAGAATATTTCTGCAGGTCATTTAATAGTTTTTATAAACAGGGAACTGATGCTATTTAAAATCTACTGACTAATCCCCTCCAAATAGCGCTTTACTGTCAGTTTATTTTGCACATAATGAATCGATTCATTAAAAATGATACTGTGTCTTGTCTTGCAGCCGACTCAACCGGGACTCACTCCTTATACACCACTTATAAAGACTACGAGATAATGTTCCACGTGTCCACCATGCTGCCTTACACGCCCAACAACAAGCAGCAGGTAAGTCACTAGCCCTGGTGTTTAAAAAAGTGCTGAAGGTGTCTCGCATGCCTGAACTCACGTCTGCGCTTCATCGCCTGCAGCTGCTCAGGAAACGGCACATCGGGAACGACATCGTCACCATCGTGTTCCAGGAGCCCGGAGCCAAGGCCTTCAGCCCCAAGAACATCCGCTCTCACTTCCAGCACGTGTTCGTGGTGGTGCAGGTGCACAACCCGTGCTCGGAGAACACCTGCTACAGGTGAGCACACTCGTTTACACGCTCGGATCACATTCTAGACGTATTGGTGTTTTTCTGATCGAGAAACCATATAAACAGGAGGTAAGGATACTTGTGGGTGGGGCTATGAGCTCAGCTTATTGCTGATTGGTTCGTTGTTACACAACATTTAAATATTTATTTTATTTTTTTAAATATTTGTGCCTGTTTGTTTAAAACATTTTCCTTTTCATAACACAACAGTAGAATTATTATTTTATAAAGGCAGTAATAATACAGTGTTTTATTCTTAGAGATCAGAGACATGTAGGACTTGTGTTTTGATTAAAAAGGGTGGGGGGGGATTTATCGATTCATTCATGGAGTGCATGGAGTAGAAGGTTTTTTTTTAATATTATTATTCATTAATTTTATTTTGTTTTATTTTATTTTGTTTTGTTTTGTTTTTTATTTTGTTTTGTTTTGTTTTGTTTTATTTAGTTTTATTTTGTTTTATTTAGTTTTATTTAGTTTTATTTCATTTAGTTTTATTCTTGCTGGGCCAAATCTCTACACCACAAGGCATTTCAAATTCATTTCCTGCAGTCGAGTTGATTCGGAGTCAGATATCTTTGGCTTCACTAGGACGTGGACGGAGAAGGTTCCTCTCGGACACTCTCGGACCCGAAAATGATTACTTTTTCACCAACACGACATCCATGTTGTCACTCACACATCAGACCAATCAGAGAAAGGAACAATGTTAATGCTCTTCTTCCAGGCTGGTAATGCAGTCAGGGTCACTCCTCTGTCCTGTTCCTGTGATTCCCTCGTACGCATACTTATGGGTTATGTAAAACTCTCTCAGATGTGCAGGTGCTGTTTGAGAGCACAGAGTGTTTATTTATAAGAAGGTCGTGCTCAGTCTCTTTGTGTGTGTGTGTGTGTGTGTGTGTGTGCCAGGTTTCCTCAACCGAGCCTTCGCTTCTGCTCAGAGTGTGTTATTTCCCATGACAGTTCTTACTGCAGACTCGCTCCATTTCATTTTTCTGTGTGTGTGTGTGTGTGTGTGTGTGTGTGTGTGTGTGTACTAGACAAAACGCTGTTTAATTATGTTCTCTTTATAGGGGTGATGGCATGAAGCCACTCTCAGTGACCGTGACGTGATGGAGCTCTCTGTTATTTGTCAGAATCACTCCGTGTTGTTAGTTTAAGAGAATATGAATTAGAGACTACAGAAAGCCTGAAGCTAGGAAGATGGATGACACGGACCTTTTCACTCTCTGCTTTGCCTCGGTTGTGTGTGTGTGTGTGTGTGTGGTGGCATTTGCAGCAAGTCGACTCAAAGTGCAGGGATGGCTCTGGGAAGCTACAGATGTCCTTGATGTGAAGAGGTTTAAGAAAATGAACAGTTGGATATATAGAAGGATGGACGGAAATAGAAAGTAGAAAGACCGGTGGGGATGGAGGCAGACAGACTGACCGGAACAGAGAACGACGGAACAATTTCAGCAAGCATGGACAGATGTTTGGAGATATAGACGGATGGACAGACACGGAGATACACAGTGAAGGAGAGAATCGCTTAGCCACTCTATAAACAGTTTTAGAGTTTTAAATCCAGCTGTTTGTCTCACACACACACACACACACACACACACACTCTTAACAGCACTTTTTATAATTGGATGCAGTTATTTTTTTCCCACAGTGCTTACAGAGCTTTGTTCTTCTCCTCATCAGTCTCTACTGCACTGTTGCAGCTCTAACACTCAAACACAGCAATAAGGAGGTGTTTATTGCAGCGGTTAATGCATTTTATGCGCATACCTGCTGTTTTAATGCCCGTCTTTAGATGCGCTGATGCTCCTGAAACTCTGCAGCTTTGAACTTTCACCGGCTTTCTAATCAGAGCCACATGGAAATGTGTTGAACTTCCAGGTCGTTTAGGAAGCGGGACGCTCCAGTACAGTCTGTCTTTGACTTTTGTTCTGAACATGTTTCACACTCTTTCACTATGTGAACTTTCTGTACACGCACACACTTTTTAAGCAGGCCTCCGTGTGGGCCGTGCGCCGTGGACTAAAGCAGCCCACACGCTGTGTATTTATAGCGCATGTATGTAATCCAGTGAGCCTCGCTGTACCTAAGCTATAGGGGTCAGGCAGGAACAATAAAGCAGCCCGATCACCGTGAGCCACTGGCCTTTCAGTCGGCTCGCCGGCTCAGGAGTGGATTTTATTTGTGTGGAATGTGCGCTGTGTTTTACTTGACCTTCAGAGCGCAGGTGGTGACTATCCATCTCTACACCTAAACACACTTTTTGGACATCGTGTTCCAGCGACACGTTTGAAGTCATCCATTTTTTTAACCTCTGATCAATAATCTGCTCGACTTAGTGACCCGATAAACATTACTTCATCTACGTTTTTCAGAGGCTCATCTCCTCATCATGGCACCTGTTAGTGGGTGGGATATATTAGACAGCAAGTGAACATTTTGTCCTCAAAGCTGATGTTAGAAGCAGGAAAAATGGACAAGCGTAAGGATTTGAGCGAGTTTGACGAAGGACCAAATTGTGATGGCTAGACCATTGGATCAGAGCATCTCCAACACTCCAGCTCTTGTGGGGTGTTCCCGGTCTGCAGGGGTCAGTATCCATCAAAAGTCGTCCAAGGAAGGAACAGTGGTGAACCGGTGACAGGGTCATGGCCGGTCAAGGCTCGTTGATGCATAAGGAGAGCGAAGGCTGACGCGTGTGTTCCAACAGACGAGCTACTGTTGCTCAAACTGCTGAAGAAGTTAATGCTGGTTCTGATAGAAAGGGGTCAGAATACACAGTGCAGGACGGGTCAGGGCTGATTCAGCAGCAAAAGCGGGACCAACACAATATTAGGCAGGTGGTCATAATGTTATGCCTGGTCAGTGTATGTCCTTTATAACCTCTGATTAATGTCACACAGAGAGAATATATAAAAGCAGGGAAATGTAACTAAAATATATTTCTATGAAGATGCATCCCAACATCTTTTATTAATTCTTTTAACACAGCAGCAATTTTTTTAATCTTATCATCGTAGTGTCACTTTATAGAGACAAATTTATCTTCTGGAAAGTTCCTCTTCTCACTTATGTTATAGCAGCTATAAAAATGGTTCCCTCAGCAGCATCTCTCTCTCTCTCTCTCTCTCTCTCTCTCTCATAAAGTTAATGAGACATAAACCTCACCACACACTGTAGAACTGCAGAGTGTAAAACTCCTCGGTCCTGAAGACGTCAGAAAAGTCCCTGTGAATGAGCTGTTGCTATAGAAACCATAACGGTTTAGCACGATATAAACACAATGACATTATTAATATGAAGAGCAGCAGAGTTGATCTTTATCATGCAAACTTTTGCTCTCGTATGTCTACAGGAAGATGCATTGTTGATTTCTTTTCCTTTTTCGCTGCTGTGTATTGTGTGTGTGTGTGTGTGTGTGTGTGTGTGTTTCTTTGTGTGTGTTTCTTTGTGTGTGTTTGTGTGTGTTTCTTTGTGTGTGTTTGTCTTTGTGTGTGTTTTTCTGCATTACTGTGCGAGTCTGTATATATCCTGTTTCTAATCTGCGCCTTACCTCCTTTTTCCTTCTTTCCTCCCTCCGTCATTGTGCGAGTGCAGAGAGCTTCACTCGAGCTCCTCACAGCTCCGCCTGGCTGACCGCTTGCGAGTTCCACGCATACCAGACAGAACAGGAAGCTTTAGATGTCCATTCCAGAGGCTTAATGAAAGGAAAAGAAGAAGGGTGGGGTGGGGGGAACCAGAGAAGCTGCAGGAGTGGGAGGATTTTCACAGACAGAACACAAAATACCAGAGATGTGGGTTGTTTTATTTTTTTTCTGTGAAGTTGGCCAAGCCTGTCGGAGATTACTCCCACAAAATGTCCCTTGTGGAACAAGTGCAGTCAAAGGAGGCAGCGCTTTCTTTTTCCGAGTAGAAATGCAGAAATTCTTTCCATGGGGTATCATTTACACGGGTCTGACCTTGTCTTTTGATGGCATGCTCGACTAATTAGAAAGCGCTCCGATCTGAAGTTGTTTATTTTTCACCAAGTTAAAAGCTAGAACTCCAGAGAGGTAGAAATGTATTACTCCCATTACTTATTACAGACAGCGATGATAATTTCCTCTGCTCAGGGAAAACTTGGACTCATCCATAAACATGAAACCCTTCAGCGCTGTTTCCGAGATTCAGCAATTACCTTGTTCATCTTCACACCCTTCATCTGCTTTCTGTTGGATATTTGATTGTTTAAAATTCCTGCGCCCACTCATCTTTTCTCTCTCCCATTTCTCTCTTTGTGTATTTATTTATTTATCTATCTATCTATCTTTCTTTCGCAGTGTTGCTGTGGCCCGTTCCAGAGATGTCCCCGCTTTCGGACCGCCCATCCCAGAGGATATGAAGTTCCCCAAATCCTCAGTCTTCCGGGACTTCCTGTTGACCAAGCTGATCAACGCGGAGAACGCCGCGCACAAGTCGGACAAGTTCCGCGCCATGGCCACACGCACACGCCATGAGTACCTGAGGGACCTGGCCGAGCGCCACGTCACCAGCACTCCCATCGACCCCTCAGGAAAGTTTCCCTTCATCTCTCTGGCGCACAAGCGCAAGGAGAAAAGCCGGCCATACACTGGGGCGGAGCTACGCAGCCCGGGGTCCATCACCTGGGCCGTGTATGCAGAGGACCACGGCGCTGGAGGAGAACTCGAAGCCCTGCTCGCCATCTCTAACGACTTCCTCATCTTGGTGGATCCAGAACCCAAGGCGGTGGTGTTCAACTGCGCCGTACGCGACGTCATCAGCTGGCAGCTGGGAAGCCCCGCCTCCATGAAGATCTTCTACGAGCGAGGAGAGTGTGTCTCGCTGCGCTCGGTCAACAACAACACGGAGGACTTCCGGGAGGTCATTAAACGCCTGGAGGTGAGAGACGAGGCCGTGACGTGGCTCGCGACGTGTTTTTGTTTTGTACGATGTCTTCAGAACGCTTCTCAGCTGGTCAACAGGGACACAGTGGGCAGTGTGAAAGTTCTCCTGCCAACAGGTTTTACTCTCGCTTTAGGACTTTACACGACCATGTGCTTTTATTCGGACAAAAATGTCATAAAATTAAATCGGGACGTTTATATATCCTATATATGAGACATCTATTATAACATTATACACACAGTGCAGTGGAACCTCACATACGAATACCCTCCTGTTTTCCGAATGTTTACATATGCCTGGTATTGGGAGTATTGGTATCATTGCTCATGTTTTTGGGAGGCTGGAACGGGTTATCTGTATTTTACATATATATATATAATATAATATATAATATAATTTGTTTCGCAATACACATTTTCATCTTAAGAACTCGCCGAGGTTCTACCATATGTGTTGGAATTTTTGTAATCTGAAAACTGAAACAGAATATAAAATAGGAAGCCACATTATTAGAACGAACACACACACACACTGCTCTTAAATTGTTCAATTTGAGCCTTATTTACATTCAGAGACAGTAGTGAGGACGGTGTGTAGCTGCTGTAAGTGAAAAGAGGAACTCGGACTATAAGGTTAAGGAGTAAAAATTCTTAGCATTTGCACATAGTTGTGGTGTAAGAGGAATAAAACATTCCACATCCAGGGCCTGCTGTTATGGGAATAGAATTTATTCATGGTGGTAAGTGATCATTTTAGCCCAGCAGTAAAATAATCTTCCTTCCGTAATGCCTAAAAACCATTTTCAGAGCATTAGATTAAAGCTCACTAGTGAATTACTGATATTGTGAGATGGATGTAAAGTCCAGGAGAGTGTGTAGCACACTGGTGGAGTGTGTGTGTGTGTGTGTGTATTTGTGGTGGAGATGTTGAGACGATGCTCAGAGTGAGGTGAGCAGTAAATCGGTCAGCGCTCGCTCGTTGTTCTCCATCAAGAGTCCTTTGTGCCGGCATTAACGAGGACTCGGTCCTCATGCAGAAATGTGCGGAGGCTGGAATGTACTTTTGTTTTGGCCACCTGCCCGTGATGTCACTCCGGCTAGTGCAGGAGCTGTTGCCATGGGAACCAGTCTGCGAAGCGAATGTTCACGCTCTCTACACGCTGAGAAATCTCAGCACTAAGCTGCAGAGGGTTTAGAGCAGAGAGAGATCATGGACATGGGGGAAAGAGGGTGAGAGAACAGGGCTAGAGCTCTTTATATATATATATATATATATATATATATATATATATACACACACACACACACACAGATAAAACATCATTTACTCAACAGACCATGGAAATATCTTTTATTTATACCTATATATTTATATATTTTAATTCTAATGTTTCATCATGTCTTTATGACACTGGGAGAAAGTTATATTGCTATAAAGAGTTATGAGTTGGAAAAAAATCTGTGATCTGATCGGTGATGGAGGATGCCAAAGAGTCTAATACAAAATGATCATAAATCAATAATTTAAGATATTTTTACGATATTCAACATACATTACAATTATTAACTCTCAGGAAAATAAATACATAGCGGTATTAAAAATAAATTAAGATAAAATTAATTAAGAAAAATAAAGCCATGTACTTTTTAATTTGACTGATTAAATTCTTAGATTTTATTGAAATAATTTTATTACTTTTATTTAACTAACTTTTTATTGTAATGTCTGTGAAAAATAAACCCCTAGTTGTTTTTAAGCAATCTGTAACATTTAACAATTTTATATCGTTAACAAAAAATCAGAAATAATAATATATAATTCAAATTTCATTTGGTCAAATACACAATCATGCACAATAGAAATGTAAACCTAGAATATAAAATATAAGTAATAGAATTTAAGTAAAAATGTAAAACTATAATATAAAATATAAGAAATAGAAGTTAAATAAAATTGTAAAACTAGAATATAAAATATAAGAAATAATTTAAATAAAAATGTAAACCTAGAATTTAAAATATAAGAAATAGAAGTTAAATAAAAATGTAAAACTAGAATATAAAATGACATACACTAGAAGAAAATAAGAATCTAAAATAAAAAGAATATTAAAAGAGAATTGGAATATAATATAGATATATTGTATATTATATATTCCAGATATACTATACAATATATAAAAATATAAATTGATTAAAACTAAACAAGATAAACCAGTGCCTTATCAATATTTTAAATATTAGGCAAATGACAGGAAATTCAGCCTTTATGTAGCCGCAGGTCTGAGTGCAGAAGCCTGTAAATCTTTTGGTTCTTGCCACGGTTTCTGTTTGTTGTTGTTGGGTTTTTATGGAGAAGTCTGTAGATATCTTACAATGGTACAGTGTTGGGGAAACTTACTTTTAAAAGTAATTCATTACAATATTGCGGTACTCCATAAAAAGTAACTAATTGCATTACTAAAGAGTGCAATATAGGCTTCCTAAAATCAATCTAAAATGTTCTCTTCAGGTCCACCTCCATTTCTATACATGCCTTGTCCATAAAGGTTTCGCGGTCTGAGAGCACGCCCCCGTCCGCTTACCCGTCACAGGGATTTTGCTGATATTACAAAATGTCGGCGTCTCCATAGTGGAGAGTGGCTTCATGTCCTCAACAATAAATGCAGTTTATTGAGTTCAGTGGAACTGATTGTTTTACCTGGTGGTGAACTGAAATCAAGATTTTGTTGTTCAGCAGTAGGCGGGGTCCAGGCGTCACCATTCAGGGCTCTCGCTTCCAACTCTCCAGAGCTGTGCTTCACATGAAAATGCTTTTATAAATTTGTAGTTTGTGTTGATGAGTGTTTTTCACCTGAACACAATATACACTCCACGACTGTTGCTTTCCTTCGACGACTTGAGAGTATTTCCATCACAGAAACGTAAAGCTCTGACCTGCCATGTCTGTTCCTGAAGCGTGTTACGGGGCACGCATGAGTGCACAAGTGATGGCAATAAATTTAATTCAGTAAAGACATAACAGTTAAAAAAGATTAATTTAATTGAAAAGTAACTCGCATTAGTTTACAAAAAATTAACTCAAATGTTAACGTGTAAATTCATAAAGTAATACGTTTCTCCAAAACTGCAATAACTGTAATTCTCTTCACTCTGACTCTGTTCACTAACCACTTTTATACAGGCTTCTGTTTATAGAATACACTTTGTCAGTCTATATCTATCTATCTATCTATCTATCTATCTATCTATCTATCTATCTATCTATCTATCTATCTATCTATCTATCTATCTATCTATCTATCTATCTATCTTTAGTATATACAGTAAATCACTGTATGTTCTGGTGTAAGTGTGATTATGTAGTGATTATGAAGTCCTGTACATGACTGGTGTAGATAATGTTCCTGATGACATTTCTCCTCTCTCAGTATCTGACTAAAGGCTGCGAGACGTCGGAGATGACCCTGCGCAGAAACGGACTCGGTCAGCTAGGCTTCCACGTTAACTACGAGGGCATCGTGGCGGAGGTGGAGCCGTACGGTTACGCCTGGCAGGCCGGACTGCGGCAGGGCAGCCGCTTGGTGGAGATCTGCAAGGTCGCCGTGGCAACGCTGTCTCACGAGCAGATGATCGATCTACTGCGCACCTCGGTCACCGTGAAGGTGGTCATCATCCCGCCGCACGAGGACGGCACGCCCCGCAGGTACACACCTCAACCACATCGGGCTTTACATCACCATAATGTGTTAAAGATTTCTGTTACATTCTGCCTTCACACTTACCCTACACCCTGTGTACTGAGCTGCTGCAGTTTAGGAGCAGACATGCGGGATCCGGCAAGAGACCTTTTTTCCTTCCCCCATTTATTTATTTAACTATATAATTAAAACATGTTTTCCCCAAATAGTTTTCCTTTACTCATTTCCCCTTGTTCGTGTGTTTTGTTTTTGTTTATTTTTATATATATATATATATATATATATATATATATATATATATATATATATATATATATATATATATATATATATATATATAATTTCTTTTTTCATTGACTATAAGGGGAAGAAAGATGCTGTATTATGAAATTCACTCTTCTTCTTCTTCTTCTTCATCTTTCCCATTAATTTTTTCTCTTTTTTTTATTTCTTCTTCTTCTTCTTATTATTATTATTATTTTTTATTACAATGTTATTGATGAATTCAGAATATCTCAGTCTTAATTTAATCATATACGTCGGTCTAATCCGAGGCCAAGATTTTGTCAGAGTTATAAATATTTTGTAAATGTTTCTTGTCAGAATTTGACACTGTGTGTGTGTGTGTGTGTGTGTGTGTGTGTAGGGGCTGTTCGGAGCTGTACCGCATGCCAGTGGCCGAGTATAAGGGAAGCAATGAGAGCGGTTCGTTCGAGTACAAGTTCCCATTCCGCACCAACAACAACAAGTGGCAGCGCACATCCTCCAGCCCACAGCAGTCCCTCTCCGCCTCGCCTCAGAGCCACACTGGGACCCCCAACCGCGCCGTCAGCCTGGGGGCCAGCATGGGCAAGACGCTGTCCGCCGAGAGACCGGAGAGAACCTCCGCCATTCCACGCAGTGTCTCCAGCGACGGCCGGCCTCTCGACTCCAAGAGGTCTGTTTCATCACAGAGGGAATCCTTCTGTTGGGTGTCGGAGCGTCCTCCCTTTTTTTATTGTCTTTTTTGACGTACCCTTTGTTTGTCTCTTCTCCTCCTCCTTTTTTGCCCTCTCTCTCGCTCGCTCTCTCTCGCTCTCTTTCACTCTCTCTCTGTCTGTCTCGCTCTCTTTCGCCATCTCTTCCTCTCTGTCTCTCTCTCTATTTCTCTCTCTCTTTGTCACCGTCTCTCTCTCTCTGTCTCAGGATGTCTCCTGGCTCAGAGAACTACGCCCTGGCTTCCTCCATGGCGATGAGTCGACCCACTCACACCCGCAGCTCCCCCAGCAACCTCTCCTGCTCCAGCGACACCGCCTCGGGCAGCTCGGCCCACTGGAGGCAGAAGTCCATGCCCGAGGGGTGAGAGGCTCTCTGACCTCCAGCACCACTCTGTTTCTTCCATCTTTTTTTTTTTCCCTTTTTTTGTCATTAGTCTGTTTTGGGTTGTTTATCCTTCTTTATCCCTTTACTCTTTCATTCACACAGAAAATACACAGCGCTCTGTATAAACCTTCATCGTGTGTGTGTTTCAGATTTGCCCCCAACCGACACTCGCCTCTTCCTCCAGAGCGACAGATGATGGGAGACGGCAGCGGGAAGTCCACCCCCAGCTGGCCTCGAGTGGACGACTCTGAGAGAGCAGCAGCAGGTCAGATCAGCAGTCAGGAAGTACCCACAATGGTGTGCAGCTGCTTTCTGATACTGACATACCCCAGGATTTACGTTCTCACTCATCTCTAGCTAAAGAGAGTGTTGAAAAATCATCTCTTCTAGAGAATCATGATATAAAATTTTTTTGTAATATTACCCTGGCCCTAATGGTGCTGGAACAGTGCTTGTTCACCCCCCTCAGCTGTGTGTGTGTGTGTGTGTGTGTGTGTGTGTGTGTGTGTGTGTGGAGACGTTCGTGCCACTCCTCATGAACACCATCTGAAAAGGAAATTGCATGCTAGCGATCCGTCTCCATGGAGCGTCTCCGAGCCGAGAGCCAGCATTATTTCCTTAAGCACAGTCGAGCGCTTTTGACGACCAGCTTCTCATTGTTTCGTGAACTAATTGCAGTAATCGAAGTGGAACTCGAGTATCTTCTGACCTTAAAGCACAAAAAAATAAATAAATCTGGTTTCGTCTCTGCTCTAAACACACTCGCCTCTAGATCTTGATTCAGCTCAACATACAGTGTTACTCTTATACAGAACAGGTGTGTGTGTGTGGAAGCCAGAACACACACACACACACACACACGGACACGGCGTGTTTGCGTGTGTCTTCTCGTCCAGCTGGCCCTGACACGAGCCTCCTGTTGTTGCCCTGTACTTGTGTTTGACAGCCTGTGTTTGACGGTGCATGTGTACGCCAGGCACTCGTTATCTCTCTCATTCTCACTCACTCATTCATGCACGCACACACACACACACATCGAAAAACACACAGCAGGACATGTTGGTACGGTTCCTCAAACATTTTAATCATTATGCAGTTTGAAATTTTACAGATTGTTGTTTGTGAGGCTTGAAGTAATATAGGTTTTTATATATATATATATATATATATATATATATATATATATATATATATATATATATATATATATATATATATATATATATATATATAATATAAAATATATGCATGTTAATTCATCATTTTTTTTAGTCAGGTCCAACACCTTAGCCACTAAGCTAATCAGTAGTCCAACACCTTAGCCACTAAGCTACCACATCCCCTATCATACAAAACCGCTGATATAAAGTGAGGCGTAATAAACATTTCATTAAGCCCACTGCTTTATCTCAAATAAAGAGGAGCTACAGGGCTCTGCTACGCTCGCTGTCTTTCACAATCCAGTGTCCTAGCATACTAGAAGAAACTGGGCAGTTTGGGCAGATCTTTAAGGGAGAAGTTCGACTTCCTGCTGATGTAGCACTCTGAGACAAGGAGCTGTTTATCGAATCTGTGCAACAAATCTGCAAAATATAAGTGCAGTACATCAGAGTGACCACTATAATCATGCTCTGACCTCACCTCACTCTGTGTGTGTGAAACTAGACTTGTACAGCAGTTTCTCTCTGTCTAAGTCAGTGAGGCGAGTGAACAGCGTTTATTTATTTTTATTATCGTGGAGAAGAAATGATCCAAACCCATGTCCAGATCTACAGAGAGCTGTGTGATGCGTGGCACAGTACTGACCAGCAGAATGGATCTGAATAGATAAACACCTAAAGCAGTGAACTGTTTAGACTATGTGATTAAACAGAGCTGCATTCACACACTTTCTTTCTATACATCATGATTTGATGCGGTCATTTGAACATCGTGGTCAGATTTCAGAGGAGCGGATAGATTGAATAATAGGACCTCTGCATTATTCAGTAGTAATGAAAAACTCTTAATTAAATAAGCAATTCATGTTTTTTATTGATAACTCGACTCACCACTGTATGTGTGTGTGTGTGAGAGAGAGAGAGAACGGTGTGTGTGGTTGCATCACTAGTCAGTGGGCATTTCTGTTACCGTAGTAACGTCTCGTTTCTTCTCTTTTACTGTGCATGAGAGTTATGCCCTCTGCTGTGAGTGACACCGCCATCCTCTCCCTGCGCTTTCATTCCTCTACTGCCTTTTTCACAGAAATCCTTCCATTATTGCATTATTATTAATTTTTCTTTGGACTTGCATCACTCACTTGTACCCCCCTCCCATGCTTTTTAGTGTCTCTGTCCTCTCTCGCCTGCTGTCTCATGCTTTTACTCTCTCTCTAGTCTCTCTGTCCTCTCTCGCCTGCTGTCTCATGCTTTTACTCTCTCTCTAGTCTCTCTGTCCTCTCTCGCCTGCTCTGTCTCATGCTTTTACTCTCTCTCTAGTCTCTGTCCTCTCTCGCTTGCTCTGTCTCATGCTTTTACTCTCTCTCTAGTCTCTCTGTCCTCTCTCGCCTGCTGTCTCATGCTTTTACTCTCTCTCTAGTCTCTCTGTCCTCTCTCGCCTGCTGTCTCATGCTTTTACTCTCTCTCTAGTCTCTCTGTCCTCTCTCGCTTGCTCTGTCTCATGCTTTTACTCTCTCTCTAGTCTCTGTCCTCTCTCGCTTGCTCTGTCTCATGCTTGTAGTCTCTTGCTCTCCCTCACGCATTTAGTCCCTCTCACACACATTTAGTCTTGCTCTCTCACTCTTTGTCTCTCTCGCTCTTTCTCATGCTCTTAGTTTCTCTCTCTCTCTCTCTCATGCTTTTAGTTTCTCTCTTTTTGTCTCTCTCTCTTGCTTGCTTTTTGTTAGTGTCTCTCTCTCTCTCTCTCTCTCCCTTTGTCAGCATGTCTTACTGAGAGCGTGGGTGGCTTTTGTGCTTCCATTCTTGCTTTGACCCTTTCACCGTCCTCAGATATCCTCGTTCTCTCTCAGCCTGTGCCAGTAATAACAGGGTTCAGCCCACATTGAGCACAAGCAGCCTGGCCGCACCGCAGACACCGTGGCCTGAGCACCGGACGGCTCGCCGCAGCCTAGAATTATTCCCCTCTCGCATGACCGTGGACACTGGCTCGGGTCACGAAGGGCCAGTGAACACGTCCTGACCCGCCATGTCCACTTTGTATTCCACCGGAGCTCTCCGTGGAAGTTCTGCTCATGATGGCTTTGTAAATGAAAGAGCGGTACAGTGTTTTAGACAGAGTGGATTCACACTGCAGTATTTGTAGTCCGTGCTTTTTCTGTAATACCATCTAAACAGGGATGCAGGCAGGAAGTGAAGTGAAATGTTCAAGAACAGAAAGGAAGTGCTAAAGGAAGTGCCTCCCTCTGTACCATTCAAACAACGCCATGCGGATATACATACAGGAAAAGGGAAAAGCGCTTTCCTTCACATCACAATTCAAATGCCCAAGAAGTATTTCCATATAATATACAGCACACTTACTGGAACTCTGATATTCTTGTACAGCAGATGTTTCCCAAAAAAAGAGCAGACTGTTTACAGCTGCTGGAAATGCAGCAGATTAGAAAATGTATGAAAATGTACGACCCCAGCATCAGAGTTTCATAAATGAGCAACAAATAATTATTTTCTGTGTTCAACCTGTAAGGAATTAAAGACAGAGTGTTGCACTGTTAAAGGAAAATAATAAACCATGGTGCTGCTGGTGCTAATTGTGCTAGTGCTAGTGGTGGTGCTGATTGTGCTAGTGGTGGTGGTAGTGGTGGTGCTAATTGTGCTAGTGGTGGTGGTAGTGGTGGTGCTGATTGTGCTAGTGGTGTTGGTGCTAATTGTGGTAGTGGTGGTGCTAATTGTTCTAGTGGTAGTGGTGGTGCTAATTGTGCTAGTGGTGGTGCTGATTGTGCTAGTGGTGGTGGTGCTAATTGTGGTAGTGGTGGTGCTAATTGTTCTAGTGGTAGTGGTGGTGCTAATTGTGCTAGTGGTGGTGGTAGTGGTTGTGCTAGTGCTGCTAATTGTGCTAGTGGTGGTGATAGTGGTGGTGCTGATTGTGCTAGTGGTGGTGATAGTGGTGGTGCTGATTGTGCTAGTGGTGGTGCTGATTGTGGTAGTGGTGGTGCTGATTGTGCTAGTGGTGGTGATGGTGGTGCTGATTGTGGTAGTGGTGGTGCTGATTGTGCTAGTGGTAGTGGTGGTGCTGATTGTGCTAGTGGTGGTGCTAATTGTGCTAGTGGTAGTGGTGGTGCTGATTGTGCTGGTGGTAGTGGTGGTGCTAATTGTGCTAGTGGTGGTGGTAGTGGTGGTGCTGATTGTGCTAGTGGTGGTGCTAATTGTGCTAGTGGTGGTGCTAATTGTGCTAGTGGTAGTGGTGGTGCTGATTGTGCTGGTGGTAGTGGTGGTGCTAATTGTGCTAGTGGTGGTGGTAGTGGTGGTGCTAATTGTGCTAGTGGTAGTGGTGGTGCTAATTGTGCTAGTGGTGGTAGTGGTGGTGCTAATTGTGCTAGTGGTGGTGCTAATTGTGCTAGTGGTAGTGGTGGTGCTAATTGTGCTAGTGGTGGTGGTAGTGGTGATCTTGGTGGTGATAGTAGCGGATTGAGAGGACAGTGACATTTAAATTAGAAACATTAATAAGAACATCGTGTTCTTTAATAAATAATTTGAATCTTTACTGTGATATAAGAGAAGGATATATTCAGCATCGACTGAAACAGGCAAGGTCACTGGTTATTTTTCAGTAATAGTGCACCATCATGTAATATACAGTAAGGGAGGAGCACAGAGCGTCTGAAGCTCATTCCACCAGACTGAGTGATGGATATTATTATAAATAGAGATGATTAGTGTAGAGAGAGTGTAGAATCAGAGACACGCGTCTGCGTCTACATCTCTCTTCCTCCTGCCACGCTCAGCTTTCTTCTTTTTCTCCAAACTGCTCACGTGTTGCGGTCTATTTCGGTTTTCCTCTTCTTATCTAACGCCTCCGAAATTACACAATGGTTGAGTTTACGCTCTGTACAGCGCCATGACGACGCAGAGCCAGAACACGCACAGTCTCTACTGAAAACATCTTTCTTACATGGTGTTGAATATGAGGGTATTTTATAGCTGCAGGCGTAACGACTGTGTGTGTGTGTGGGTGGGTGGGGGGTTATGTCACACTGATGATATTGCCTTGCATAATGAGTCTTGAGTATTTCTCCAGCGTGTCGTTTTAAATCGCCTGCTGTTGCATCGTCGTTTTTCAAAGCAGCTTTGTGTCTAATCTGTGTCTGAGTGCCATTGTGTTACACGCATTAATAATAATCAGCGCTTTATGTCTCTCCAGACGCCCCGGCCAGTAAATCCGGACCGTCGTACTCGGGTGGCCCACGCATCCAGAGGCAGGAGCAGGTCATCCATCTGTCGCCTAAGAAGAGCAGCCAGGTAGGTCGAGACAGACGAGATGCTACAGGAAGTGCTGAAGAGCTTGGAGTGTTTAAGGGATTTTAGGAGGAAAACAAACAGTGGATGGTGTAATAGTAATGACTTAAAGTTCTTTATTGGCAAATAAAATTTTAATACTTGACATGAAGAAAATGATGTACATTCACAACATATCTTTTAGAACTGTAGTTATTTAGGAATAAACCCTGACTGCATGATGAAACAGGTAAATAATCAACAACGTTGTATATAAGAGCTTTTTATCAAGTCTTTAATTCTTCTTGTACCACAGCAATTCATTTATTATCTCTTTAACTAATTAATTAGTCTCATTTTTCTAATCGATCAGATTTGTCCTCAGGATGTGAGTATTTTTAATTTCACCTCTTTTATCTCGTCCTCATGCAGTCTGAAGGCCCGTACTCCCACTCGAGCAGTAACACACTCTCCAGCACAGCCTCCAGTGGAGGTCACAGCGATGACAAGTGGTACGATCTGGGAGGCGGAGGTCCGGGAGAAGTCGCAGACTCCGAGCCCAACGGTCTGGGCGGAGGCGGATACCTGCAGGGATCCTCGGCCGACAGTGGCATCGACGCCACCTCCTACGTTCCCCATCACGGCAGCGCTAGCTCCCTGCTGGCCGTGGGCACCTCGGCTCCCCGGGAGAGGGTCGCCTCTCCGTGGCATGGACCGTCCGACGGAGGCCGACGCGTGCTGGAGAGGTCACCTCCGGCCGCGGAGTCGCCTGTCGCTCCCGCAGAGGTTCCGTCCACGCGCAGTCCTCCTACACATCTGCTAATGCGCGACAGCAGCACGTACAGCCTCAGCGACATGGCCTCCCACTCCAGGTGTTTATTCATGCTGTGTTTTTCAGCGTAGGTCGACATGCTTTTCATCAGGTTCAAAACTTCAATCCTGTGCACTTTCTTTTATCACAGCTCGCGTCACTCTGCCAGCCCTGCAGTGCTCAGCTCCAGTCACAACTCTCCTCGAGACGAGTCTCCCTCCGCCACCTCGCCCTCCTCTTCCTCCCAGAGCTCGGTCTCTCCAGGACCCAAGAGCTTCTACCCTCGCCAGGGAGCCACCAGCAAGTACCTGATTGGTTGGAGGAAGCCGGGGAGCACCATTAACTCTGTGGACTTCGGAGACACTCGAAAGTGAGTCAGACATCACTGTAATTATACGATAGATCACTTCAGCTTAAATGTTTTTATTAATAACACCCTTACGACAATTTACACAAAGCTTAATGTGTCGCATTATTACAGCTTATAGTGGTAAGAATGTGATTGAGCCAAAATAGCAAAATTCTATTATTGCACAGCGCCCCCTTGTGGTCAAACATGAGTAAGACCATGCATCAAAGTAAGACACTGGACATTCAAATGACATCAAATAGAGTTTATAATTAGAATATTTATATGTTTATGGTTTGAGTCAACCATATAGCTCTCTGCCGATGATGTGTGCATGGAAAGTGGTTTTATTTTTATTTTTACTTTGTCCCCAGGAGGCCTCAGGGTGAGGGAGCGGAAAGCGGACCGCCTCAGACCCGACCCTCTCTCAGAGACTTGCACTCTCCTCAGCCGCTGGGCAAATCCACCGTAGAGGAGGATCTGAAGAAACTCATCACCCTGGATAGTCCTCCTGCTATCCATCATGACGACAAGGTACACACACACACACACACATGCTGAAGGACAGACCAACACTCTCATTAAGCATGTTATATTTCAGTTTCAGTATTCTCAGTACTGATTGGTCAGAAGGTGTTGATGAATTTTCTATTAGAGCGGCTGCAAATCACTTGTTTGTATCAGTGCACCTGTTATAATGCTTTAGGGGTTTAGTTTATGGTTCTGGATGCTCCACATACGTTATTCAGAAACATTTTCTGTAAGAACACTCTTATTTACGGAAGGAAGGAGTCTCCAGTGTTATAGTGTAATTAATGACAGACTTCACATCATCATCTCTGAATGTAATCTTCTATAAGGCTGAACTGATGTGAGAGGGTACAAGAATCTGTAATTCTTCACGCATCCTCTGTGCTTGCCGTGTCTCAGTCTCTGCAGCCGTCGTGCTCGGGTGCGAGCAGTACGGGCCGGCGCTCGCTGCAGCGCACCCTCTCTGATGAGAGTATTTATCGAGGCCAGCGCTTGCCTTCACTAGGGGATGCGGTGTTGGAGCAGGCGCTCACCAGCGACGTGCTGTTCAGCTGCTCCACCCTGCCGCGATCGCCCACCACCCGCGGCGCCCCCCTGCGCAGACCCTCCTACAAACTGGGCATCAAGATGCATGGTGAGTAGCTCGTGGGTATGGCTGCACCACAGTCACATACCGAACAGGTGACCTGTGTATCACTGGAACTTCTTCATTACTGCATGATATCCTAACAGTACTGGCTGAGAAAGAGAGACCAAAAATGAGACCGGTTTTATAGGTGAAGCTGAAGCAAGAAAAGCTGTCTAGTATTGAGACTCTTCAGGCAGCTGTTATCTTGTGTATACCCTGGACACTGTGGTATAAGGAGGAAGAAATACATTAATAGCAGCTATTGTTTTATTGAGTGCTATTTATAGATGGGTAGATGGATGGATGGATGGGTAGGTAGATGGGTGGGTGGATGGATAGATGGGTAGATAGATGGATGGGTAGATAGGTAGACAGACATGTACAGGGGATGGACGGACAAATAGATAGATGGATAGACAGCTGGAGAGATTGATGGATAGACGGATATTTAGGTAGATAAATGGATGGTTAGACAGATGGAGAGATCATTGGATGGATGGAGATTTTAGATAGATAAATAAATCAATGGAAGGTTGGAGAGATGGATGGATGTTTGGATGGATGGATGTTTTGATGGATAGATGGATATTTTGATGGATGGATGGAGTTCTTTGTGTGTATTGTTAGTAGTCTTGTGTATTGTACAGCTGCAAGAAAATACCCAAAGGAGCA
>NC_080734.1:3875891-3895891 GCF_019097595.1 Hemibagrus wyckioides | reverse complement strand
AAGGTGAAACGTAGACATTTTAAATCAGATTTTAAAATCAGGAAAACAAATAAATCATGTTACGCTCTACAGACAGCTAACCTGCTAATTGTTAGCTGCTTTATTTAAAAAAAAAAATTATAATATCAATACATCCGATCATCCATAATGGATCATATCTAGTCTTTATTTAACTCTATTAATTTCTCGAGAGAGGTCTGAAACGCTCAAAACATCAGCATTTCCCTGAGAATCCTGTATTCTTCAATTAGGATCTCATTTACATACATTTGCATAGATTTACATAAGAGCTGTAGTTGCGTTCCTCTGCCTCTAGGTGGTGATAGAGTTCTGGGTTTTTTTTGTTTTTTTTTTGACGTGTACATTTTATAGGATTAATTACAAATAAATCACCAAAAGCAGCAGATTAGATCTTGGTTTTTTTTTTTCCTGTTTAGATTATTATATTTAAAGCAGAAATGTAAATTTTTGTTTAATCTCTAAACCGTAAACATGTTATTTCTAAAGGCAAGCTTTTTTAAATAAAAATAAAATAAATTAGATTTTTTAAATAAATAAATAAAAACAGACAAAATTGACCAAATTTGATGAAAATTAAACATTAAAAATGACAACATTGACAAAACAGACAAAAATAAATAAATTTACATAAATCAAATAAAAGAAAAGAGGTATAATATTAAAATAAACCACATTTTTAATTTGAATTCTTTAGTCAGCTTGTAAGCTCCGTGACTATTGTTTACTCTTTACCTTGCTCAATATTCCACTTCAGATTTCTTTGAATGTGAATGTTAAATATCTTTTCTGTTTTTTTGTTTGTTTTTTTCCAGTCAAGATTTAAAATTTTATTTGCACTGTAATTTTTTGTATAGATTTATTATAAGAATTATTATTATTATTATTATTATTATTATTGCTATGTTAACAGTTGATGGAGCCTCATAACGTTAAACGTCTTCTCATCAGTCATTGCCTTTCCTCACATGCTTCATCATGTGTGACTGGGAGAGGACGGTCGTCCACCGAGCCCCACCCCCCTCCCCACCCCCCTCCGGTTTCGGACGTGTCTCACTTGTACACATTTCTTAAGAAAACCCAACAAAAGCACAATAAAAGAAGAGGAAGCGTTCCATATATATTTGAGAAGACGTTCTGTTTACATGCCTTCTGTTGATTTGTAAAGTGTAGAGGTTTAAAGATTTCCCGGTCATCTTAACAGTATTTAAACATTTCTTAAATAAATTGCAAAAAGAAAAGAAATATATTTGAGGTGCTGTAATTTTTCATGACGTGGAAGTTGATAATGAAATAGCTTACTGCTTGCCTCCTGCTCCTTAAGGTGTACTGCCGTGCCGTTGCTTTCTGGGCCAATAAATTCATTTCTATTCGTAGGTGAAATGTCACGTGACGTCTCCTGGTGTTTATTCCTGATAAACGCTCGCGACTGCCTTCACACTCTTCCATCCAGAGTGCTGTCTCTCTCTCTCTCTCTCTCTCTCTGTGTCTGTCTGTCTCACTCTCTCTCTCTCTCTCTCTCTCTCTCTGTGTGTGTGTGTGTGTGTATCTTTTCCATCAGCAGCAGGATAATTGCGTGTCTCAGTGAGTAATCAGTCGAGGTCTCTGAAGAGGATGCTCTGATCGCCAAGTGCTGCTGCTGTTCTCACCCTGAGTTCTGAGTCAGTCAGTAACCCTGTGAATACCACAGCACACTAAACACCTCCTCCAGAGACTAAACACAGCACACTAAACACCTCCTCCAGAGACTAAACACAGCACACTAAACACCTCCTCCAGAGACTAAACACAGCACACTAAACGCCTCCTCCAGAGACTAAACACAGCACACTAAACGCCTCCTCCAGAGACTAAACACAGCACACTAAACGCCTCCTCCAGAGACTAAACACAGCACACTAAACGCCTCCTCCAGAGACTAAACACAGCACACTAAACGCCTCCTCCAGAGACTAAACACAGCACACTAAACGCCTCCTCCAGAGACTAAACACAGCACACTAAACGCCTCCTCCAGAGACTAAACACAGCACACTAAACGCCTCCTCCAGAGACTAAACACAGCACACTAAACGCCTCCTCCAGAGACTAAACACAGCACACTAAACGCCTCCTCCAGAGACTAAACACAGCACACTAAACGCCTCCTCCAGAGACTAAACACAGCACACTAAACGCCTCCTCCAGAGACTAAACACAGCACACTAAACGCCTCCTCCAGAGACTAAACACAGCACACTAAACGCCTCCTCCAGAGACTAAACACAGCACACTAAACGCCTCCTCCAGAGACTAAACACAGCACACTAAACGCCTCCTCCAGAGACTAAACACAGCACACTAAACGCCTCCTCCAGAGACTAAACAGTGCAGTGTTTAGTCTCTGGAGGAGATGTGTAGTGTGCAGTGTTTAGTCTCTGGAGGAGATGTGTAGTGTGCAGTGTTTAGTCTCTGGAGGAGATGTGTAGTGTGCAGTGTTTAGTCTCTGGAGGAGATGTGTAGTGTGCAGTGTTTAGTCTCTGGAGGAGATGTGTAGTGTGCAGTGTTTAGTCTCTGGACTAAACTCCAGAGACTTTCACTTTCCTTTCCACTGCCTCTTTCCTGAAATATCCATGAAAGCGTAGCGAGGCTGAAACATCTCTAAACCAAGAGGAACGTATCTGCAGAAAAAAAAAAAACAGCTTGATGACCTCCAAGCTTTTTGGGATAATGATCCATAGAGGAAGAACTGTCACTGCTCCATGTGCTGTGGTGAGAGCTACATTTCAGGCATTTGGCAGAAGCCCTTATCCAGAGCCACTTCCATTTTTAACTGAGGGTTAAGGGCCTTGCTCAGGGGCCCAGCAGTGGCTGCTCGATAGACCTGGGATTCAAACTCACACTCTCTCTCTCTCTCTACTAACCTTCTGATCAGTACTCCCACCTGAAACCATGAACACCTGAAGATCTGACTGATGTCTGATCATCGCAGTGTAGAAATCATGTTTTAACTCTCGGATATTAACTAAAGCCCCGCCCCCTTTACTAGGTCTCATGGTAGCGGTATAGAAACGGTGCTGATCAGATAGGCAGGATCCGTATCGGTCTGATTACAGAGACGGTTCAGATATCGGAGAAGATGATTCGATCCAATCCTGTGAGGAATTTTACAGATCGGTGAAGATTTTATTAGAAATGATTAAATATAATGACGCACAATTTGTTTATTTTATCTGTCTGATAAACTGTCTATCTGTCTACCTGTCGGTGTGTCTTTCTGTCCATCTATCTAACATGTATAAAAATACGTTTTTATAATTTTTTTATAAAAAAAATTTGTTTTTTCCCTCTAAGATGCCATTCCCACAACCCAAAATCCTTTCCTCACACTGAAACTGAATGAATTTAATTCTGACAGTATTTTTTTTATTTTATTAATATTATAAATGTATTACATTCTATAATTAAATTGTGCTTTTGAAGCAATATTTGTAAGAATATCAGCAGTGTTTAAATATCTGCAGTTTTACATGAATCCTGTTCAAACTCCTCTTAACAAATTCCTGCCCTTCAGGATTGAAGCCGCTATAAAAGAGCAGTTAGCTACGATCTCCATTAAGCGTGAGAGTCGTAGCAGCCGCGGTGTGACGTGACCTGATGGGGGGCTATAAACGGGGTAAATGGGCTTGAAGAGCCGGCTGATGTGCGGCAGGGTTTAATGGAACAGGAAGTGTGTGAGGATTGAGCTCACGGAGGCTCGGGAGTGAACTGGAAAGCTTTCAGCAGCAGAACGCGGCCTGAGCATTAGATATCGAGCTGCTCGCGCAGGAGTGACGCTAACCCTCTGGACACTTTCGTCCTGACTCGGGTTTCAAATCAGCTGTGAAAATCATGGTCACGTGACTCGGTGTGGTTTTCTAGACGATTAAAGTGAGACGAGCTTCCTCTGATTCTCCAGAAGGTGTTGATTAGGGTATTAGCATATTAATTCACTTAAACATGTTATCGTTTCTATAGCAACAGCTCATTCACAGGGATTTTAAAAATGGCCGATTGTCTGTATGGGTCTCCAGCGTCAGAATTTTTTCAGACATCTTTGAGACTTTTTGGATTCTCTGTAACTTATTTAATGTCGAGAGAGAGAGAGAGAAGTAAGGCTGGTGAGTTTAGCTGCTATAACGTAAATGAGAAGAGAAACTAACGTTCCACAACATTAAATGTAACCATAAAAGGATTTAAATAAATAAATAAATACATTATTTTATTTTATATTTAAATTATTTAAATATAAATAAATATTTAATCATTTAAACTATTTTAATTTATATAAATATGTAATAATTTTAATTATAATTAAATTATAATTACTGAATTATTATTATTTAATAAAATTTTGGCTGTGGTTTAAGAGAAAAGAAACACTTCAGGTTATGATGTCACAAAAACATTAATATAACTCTGTGAACACCATTTTTTGTACTTTGAGTACATTTGTATATACTGATTATTTCATTTATGTTTATTTCTTTATATTTTATATTTCATTTATATTTTCGAATACATTTGTGTATATAGATTATTTCATTTTTTTTTTCATTCATCTTTTATTAAGCAGTCTCTGGCAAAAGAATTTCCTTCGAGATTCTTATCTTATCTTATCTTATCTCACCAATCAGAACCCAGGATTCAGGAGCGCTGAAGAATAAACAGCTTGTGGATGTAAGGGTATGAAGAACAGACTTATTTCAGTTTTCATCTAAAATTACAGAAGGTAACTGTGATAAAAGGTTTATGCTTTCTGATTAATATTGCAGTGAAATCAAACATTCAATCCTTTGAACTGATATTAAGACTGAAATGAAAGCAGAGTTGATATTCCATGCGATAAATATTGAAATGTATGAATTTTATTTCCCACGTTGTCGTCTAACAGCAGAAGCAGCAGCGAGTCTGCGTTTATTACTGCATTACTGCCAGCGTAATTTCATCACTTTACCATAAATCAGATTAGAGGAACGTGAGTTTCCACGCAGAGAGTAGAAACAGTCGGTTTGGGGTCGGGTTTTATTAATTTCTGAATCAGTATGCAGTATGACTTCGTTTCTCGTGCTCACAGCTGCCTTTCGGGTGTGAGGCAGGTTCTCAAGACCTCCATTTCCTGTTTCTCCTCCAGACTGAATTATTAATGTGGCATGAAGTTAAAGGGCTGATGGAGGCACTTGAGTGTGTGTGAGAGAATGGAAAGAGGGGTGTGTGTAAAGTTTGTGTCATTAGCCCTATTCAGACTGGATTAGTTTTACATTTATTTATTTATTTTAGTAGAACTGATTGACTTGAGAAAACCTGCGTTATATCCTGTATGATTTTACACTTCCCTCGATGAAGCTCTTTTACCCGTTCCATGCGGTTTTTAGGAAAGTTATCGAGTTCCTATCACAGCTCCAGTTACAGCTGCATCAATACTGTTATAGTCATGTGACCTGCTAATGAGTAGCTGGAGTAGCCATGCCCCCACAACCCCCTACAACCCCCTACAACCAGCGTGCACCATAACGCAGTACTCAGAACTTACAATCCCAACACAGGAATCTCATTCAAATCGGAATTCCCAGTCTAGAACTTGGACAACTTCCATTTCATCAGCTTCCTCTGAGATAAATAACCTGATGTCACAACAACACAGCGACTCACACACACTACAGATATTTCGATTGTCATAGCAATATAAACCATAATGTTTACACTGTTAAAATTCTACTGATACACCTACCATTGTTTTCAGTCAGGAGCTCAGAAGTTTGCGTCCCTCCTGACGTACTGCAGTAAATTTATTTTTATAAGCCTTGTTAAAGCGTCTAACGACTACAAACACATCTGAATCAGAAACTTTCTACAAGTCAAAAAAATGTGGATCATTATTACAGATGGACTTTAAAAAAAAAAAAAATCTTAAAAATGCATCAAAAACCGAAGAAAATTTAAATATTTCTGAAAATCATAAACAAACCCCCCCCAAAAAATAAAAACACTGAAGCAAGTCGACATTTATTTTACATTCAGCTTTTAAAAATCCTCCCACACATCCTTTTTATTGTTTTGGTTTTGCTATTAATTAAAAAGTATCCTCTGGAAAAGTCGAACCTTTGTGACCACTCGGTTTCAATCGGATGCTGATTTGCGGTTCCAGAACTGTGTGCAAGTCTGTTTGGGGAAAAATATTTACTTCAGAACGGATCAGTAAACGTTGTGCTGTGTTCTTCTGTCTCTAAAACATACAGCATGGCCGGTCCTGTACGCCTTCCCCTTGATTCTCACCGATATTTTTCCATCACACAGAACTCCCGACACCTTTCTCCACCCATTCCAACCTGCCTGCACTCGCTTCTTTACCTCTTTCCCACACTCTCCATTACTCTGGACTGTTGACCCCAAGTACTTAAACTCCTGTACCTTCTTCACCTCTTCACCCCGTAATCTTACTGTTCCACTTCCCTCCCTGTCATTCACACACATGTACTCAGTCTTACTACGACTGACTTTCATTCCTCTTCTCTCCAGCGCAAACCTCCACCTCTCCAGGTTTTCCTCCACCTGCTCCCTGCTCTCACTACAGATCACAATGGCATCTGCAGACATCATTGTCCAAGGAGACTCCTGTCTGACCTCCTCTAACAACTGGTCCATCACCATAGCAAACAGGAAGGGGCTCAGAGCCGATCCCTGATGCAGTCCCACCTCCACTCTGAACTCCTCTGTCTGACCTACAGCACACCTCACCACTGTCCTGCTCCTCTCATACATGTCCTGCACCACTCTGACATACTTCTCTGCTACTCCTGACTTCCTCATACAGTACCACAGCTCTTCTCTTGGCACCCTGTCACACGCTTTCTCCAAGTCTACAAACACACAGTGCAGCTCTCTCTGACCATCCCTATACTTCTCCATCAACATTCTCAGAGCAAAAATTGCATCTGTTGTGCTCTTTCTGGGCATGAAGCCATACTGCTGCTCACAAATTTCCACTACCTTCCTTAACCTAGCTTCCACTACTCTTTCCATAGCTTCATTGTATGGCTCATCAACTTTATCCCCCTATAGTTGCTGCACCTCTGCACATCACCCTTATTCTTAAAGATCGGCACTAACACACTTCTTCTCCATTCCTCAGGCATCTTCTCACTCTCTAAAACCCTGTTAAACAGACTAGTTAAAAATTCCACTGCCACCTCTCCTAGACACTTCCAGACCTCCACCGGGATGTCGTCAGGACCAACTGCCGTTCCACTTTTCATCCTCTTCAAAGCCTTCCTGACTTCATCCTTTCTAATCTTATCTACTTCCTGTTCCACAGAGTTCACCCCTTCTACTCTTTGTTCCCTCTCATTTTCCTCATTCGTCAGCTCTTCAAAGTACTCCTTCCATCTCCTCCGTACACTCTCCTCACTTGTGAGCACCTTTCCATCTCTATCCTTAATAACTCTAACTTGCTGCACATCCTCCCCATCTCGAATCCTCTGCCTAGCTAACCTGTACAAGTCCTTCTCTCCATCTCTAGTGTCTAACCTAGTGTACAACTCATCATACGCCTTCTGCTTGGCCTTAGACACCTCCCTCTTCACTCTGTGCTGTAACTCCTTGTATTCCTGTCTATTCTCTTCAGTCCTGTCCATGTCCCACTTCTTGGCTAACCTCTTCCTCTGAATACTATCCTGAACTTCCTCATTCCACCACCAAGTCTCCTTATCTTCTTTCCTCCTTCCAGATGACACACCCAGCACCTTTCTTCCTGTATCCCTGATCACTTCTGCTGTAGTTTCCCAGTTATCTGGCAGCACTACCTGACCACCCAGAGCCTGCCTCAACTTCTGTCTAAATTCCTCCTTTTTCAGCTTCCACCACTTGGTTTTCTTCTCCATCTCTATCTTTGACCTCTTTTTCTTACAGACCATCAAATTCATCCTACACACCACCATCCTATGCTGTCTGGCTACACTGTCTCCCACTACCACTTTACAGTTTCTCCTTCAGATATCCCCTTCTACGTAGGATGTAGTCTACCTGTGTGCTCCTACCTCCACTCTTGTAAGTCACTCTATGCTCCTCCCTCTTCTGAAAATAAGTGTTAACCACAGCCATGTCCATTCTCTTAGCAAAGTCCACTACCATCTGTCCTTCAAGGTTCCTTTCCTTAACTCCAAACTTTCCCATCACCTCCTCATCACCTGTGTTCCCCTCACCAACATGTCTATTAAAATCTGCTCCTATCACCACTCTCTCCCTCGTGGGAATACTCTCTATCACCTCATCTAATTCACTCCAGAATCTCTCTTTCTCCTCTAACTCACAACCTACCTGTGGGGCATAACCACTAACAACATTCAACATCACCCCTTCAACCTCTAACTCATCACCCTGTCTGACACTCTCATCACCTCCAGAACATTCCTCACAAACTCCTCCTTCAGGACCACACCTACCCCATTTCTCTTACTATCCACACCATAATAAAGCAGCTTGAATCCTGCTCCTATACTACGAGCCTTGCTACCCTTCCACCTGGTCTCCTGTACACACAGTATATCCACCTTCCTTCTGTCCATCATATCAGCCAGCTCTCTACCTTTCCCTGTCATAGTACCAACATTCAGAGTTCCTATTTTCAGTCCTACACTCTTACCTTTCCTCTTCTCTCTCTGTCTACGCACTCTCCTTCCTCCTCTACTTCTTCGACTAACAGTGGCCCAATTTCCACCAGCGCCCTGTAGGTCAACGGCGCCGATGGCGGTCGTTGTTAACCCGGGCCTCGACCGATCCGGTAGGAAATTCAGAGTACTGACGATTCACATGATTAAATTTGGCAATGTTTTACGCCGGATGCCCTTCCTGACGCAACGCTCTCTATTTATCCGGGCTTGGAAGCGGCACAGAAGTCACTGGACTGTGACCCCATGGTTAGATTAAACGTTGTGCTGTGTTCATGTTGTTAAAATTCTTAACAGGTTACACAGAAATCAACGATGAATCAAAATCCTGTGCGTTTCTTAGGAAGAGCTGTTGCTATAGAAATGCCAACATGTTAGTTCGAGCATGAAGCTGACCAATCGGAAGCCAGAATTCCTGCAGCAAAATATTGGTGATTGGTGACTTGTATTTTATTCATGATTCATGTATCACAGCAGTCAGTATTTTCTATCCCTGATTTTTTTTTTTTTCCAGTTTAAAGGTGTGGCCTAGATACGACTTTTAGACTCTTCATCTCTGAACACAGCTCAGTCTTCTCCCATCACATCCACATGATTTCTAATCCCAGCGTCTGATGTCACTCAGAACTCCCTCAGGATTTCATCTCAGGAACATTTCAAAAATCAGACGTTTTCACTTAGTATAAATAAATGAATGATGAGTCTGATCTAAAACGAGTCTGTCGTCTTTCAGTGTGTGTTAGCCGTGTGTTTTTCCCTCTGTTGGAGAACCTTACACAGACTTTTTCTGGTTGAAATCTGAGCTGCTTTTTAGATGAACAAGCACTTGGAGAACAGCTCAGAGAGCAGAAATGGGTTTGAGATCAACATTTACTTTAAAGATACAAACATTTCTGTGGGAAAAATATGAACCTGGAACTTTTCTATGAATCTATCAGCCCTAGTAGTCTAGAGAAAAACAGAAATCTTTCTGAAACACGACAAATTCTTAAAGTCCTGAGTGTCTACTTTCATATGAGCTTCATATTAACCTCCACTGTGGAGTGAGACATGACCAAGACACTCAGTCATCAACATGGACACAACAACAACAGGAGGGGAAAAAAACAACATTTTTCAGTCTCTGCGGAAAAGAGTTAATGTGATTACAGAATAAAAATAAATTTTCTGTCTTTAGCTGGAATTTCTTTGTCCTGATCATGTTATGTGGCATGAACTGAAAAAAAAGAAGTCTAGTAAAAGCAAAGAAAATAAAAATAGGTAAATTACTGTATAAACTGTACTGTACATTTTTGTTTTCTTTAATAAAATGGCTTGATTTTCGGACAAATATTGAGAAAAAGTAGATTATTTGAATATTATTTCATTCAGATGAACACAGCTGTCAGTATTTACAGTATGTTAGCTATGAGTTTAAAAGCAGTTCAGGGTTTTTTTTGGGTTGGTTTTTATTGGCCCCAGGGTCACATGATTAAAATAAATGGACTCTGAGCTGAATATAATAACTCTACACGAGACTCTCGACCCCTGCGCCACAAATAAACTAATGAGCTCGCTCGCCTAAATCTGTCTCGGTTATGGATAAAATAACCAGACGCTTCTGCATCATGTGGCACATTTTCAGCGAGACGAAGCCCATTTCAGCATCTAATTCACTGACAGAAACCTGGGTTCGGTTATAATGAGTTCACTTCATCCACAACACCAGAAAGTGATGACGCGGATCAGGGGGACGGGATACCTGACAGTTCTCAATACAAACATCCAGCAACTGGCTGAAATGTTTACGCTCAGTTTTGGACTAGTTTATATGTGAGGTTTTGGGCTAGTTTATATGTGAGGTTTTGGGCTAGTTTACGTGAGGTTTTGGGCTAGTTTATATGTGAGGTTTTGGACTAGTTTATATGTGAGGTTTTGGACTAGTTTATATGTGAGGTTTTTGGACTAGTTTATATGTGAGGTTTTGGGCTAGTTTATATGTGAGGTTTTGGGCTAGTTTATATGTGAGGTTTTGGGCTAGTTTATATGTGAGGTTTTGGGCTAGTTTATATGTGAGGTTTTGGACTAGTTTATATGTGAGGTTTTGGACTAGTTTATATGTGAGGTTTTGGGCTAGTTTATATGTGAGGTTTTGGGCTAGTTTATATGTGAGGTTTTGGGCTAGTTTATATGTGAGGTTTTGGGCTAGTTTATATGTGAGGTTTTGGGCTAGTTTATATGTGAGGTTTTGGGCTAGTTTATATGTGAGGTTTTGGACTAGTTTATATGTGAGGTTTTGGGCTAGTTTATATGTGAGGTTTTGGGCTAGTTTATATGTGAGGTTTTGGGCTAGTTTACGTGAGGTTTTGGGCTAGTTTATATGTGAGGTTTTGGGCTAGTTTATATGTGAGGTTTTGGGCTAGTTTATATGTGAGGTTTTGGACTAGTTTATATGTGAGGTTTTGGGCTAGTTTATATGTGAGGTTTTGGGCTAGTTTATATGTGAGGTTTTGGGCTAGTTTATATGTGAGGTTTTGGGCTAGTTTATATGTGAGGTTTTGGGCTAGTTTATATGTGAGGTTTTGGGCTAGTTTATATGTGAGGTTTTGGGCTAGTTTATATGTGAGGTTTTGGGCTAGTTTATATGTGAGGTTTTGGGCTAGTTTATATGTGAGGTTTTGGGCTAGTTTATATGTGAGGTTTTTGGGCTAGTTTATATGTGAGGTTTTGGGCTAGTTTATATGTGAGGTTTTGGGCTAGTTTATATGTGAGGTTTTGGGCTAGTTTATATGTGAGGTTTTGGACTAGTTTATATGTGAGGTTTTGGACTAGTTTATATGTGAGGTTTTGGACTAGTTTATATGTGAGGTTTTGGGCTAGTTTATATGTGAGGTTTTTGGGCTAGTTTATATGTGAGGTTTTGGGCTAGTTTATATGTGAGGTTTTGGGCTAGTTTATATGTGAGGTTTTTGGGCTAGTTTATATGTGAGGTTTTGGGCTAGTTTACGTGAGGTTTTGGGCTAGTTTATATGTGAGGTTTTGGGCTAGTTTATATGTGAGGTTTTGGGCTAGTTTATATGTGAGGTTTTGGGCTAGTTTATATGTGAGGTTTTGGGCTAGTTTATATGTGAGGTTTTTGGGCTAGTTTATATGTGAGGTTTTGGGCTAGTTTACGTGAGGTTTTGGGCTAGTTTATATGTGAGGTTTTGGGCTAGTTTATATGTGAGGTTTTGGGCTAGTTTATATGTGAGGTTTTGGGCTAGTTTATATGTGAGGTTTTGGGCTAGTTTATATGTGAGGTTTTGGGCTAGTTTATATGTGAGGTTTTTGGACTAGTTTATATGTGAGGTTTTGGGCTAGTTTATATGTGAGGTTTTGGGCTAGTTTATATGTGAGGTTTTTGGACTAGTTTATATGTGAGGTTTTGGGCTAGTTTATATGTGAGGTTTTGGGCTAGTTTATATGTGAGGTTTTGGGCTAGTTTATATGTGAGGTTTTTGGGCTAGTTTACATGAGGTTTTGGGCTAGTTTATATGTGAGGTTTTGGACTAGTTTATATGTGAGGTTTTGGGCTAGTTTATATGTGAGGTTTTGGGCTAGTTTATATGTGAGGTTTTGGGCTAGTTTATATGTGAGGTTTTGGGCTAGTTTATATGTGAGGTTTTGGGCTAGTTTATATGTGAGGTTTTGGGCTAGTTTATATGTGAGGTTTTGGGCTAGTTTATATGTGAGGTTTTGGGCTAGTTTATATGTGAGGTTTTGGACTAGTTTATATGTGAGGTTTTTGGACTAGTTTATATGTGAGGTTTTGGGCTAGTTTATATGTGAGGTTTTGGGCTAGTTTATATGTGAGGTTTTGGGCTAGTTTATATGTGAGGTTTTGGGCTAGTTTATATGTGAGGTTTTGGGCTAGTTTATATGTGAGGTTTTGGACTAGTTTATATGTGAGGTTTTGGACTAGTTTATATGTGAGGTTTTGGACTAGTTTATATGTGAGGTTTTGGGCTAGTTTATATGTGAGGTTTTGGGCTAGTTTATATGTGAGGTTTTGGGCTAGTTTATATGTGAGGTTTTGGGCTAGTTTATATGTGAGGTTTTTGGACTAGTTTATATGTGAGGTTTTTGGCTAGTTTATATGTGAGGTTTTTGGCTAGTTTATATGTGAGGTTTTGGACTAGTTTATATGTGAGGTTTTGGGCTAGTTTATATGTGAGGTTTTGGGCTAGTTTATATGTGAGGTTTTGGGCTAGTTTATATGTGAGGTTTTGGGCTAGTTTATATGTGAGGTTTTGGACTAGTTTATATGTGAGGTTTTGGGCTAGTTTATATGTGAGGTTTTGGGCTAGTTTATATGTGAGGTTTTGGACTAGTTTATATGTGAGGTTTTGGACTAGTTTATATGTGAGGTTTTGGACTAGTTTATATGTGAGGTTTTGGGCTAGTTTATATGTGAGGTTTTGGGCTAGTTTATATGTGAGGTTTTGGGCTAGTTTATATGTGAGGTTTTGGACTAGTTTATATGTGAGGTTTTGGGCTAGTTTATATGTGAGGTTTTGGGCTAGTTTATATGTGAGGTTTTGGGCTAGTTTACGTGAGGTTTTGGGCTAGTTTATATGTGAGGTTTTGGGCTAGTTTATATGTGAGGTTTTGGACTAGTTTATATGTGAGGTTTTGGGCTAGTTTATATGTGAGGTTTTGGGCTAGTTTATATGTGAGGTTTTGGGCTAGTTTACGTGAGGTTTTGGGCTAGTTTATATGTGAGGTTTTGGGCTAGTTTATATGTGAGGTTTTGGACTAGTTTATATGTGAGGTTTTGGGCTAGTTTATATGTGAGGTTTTGGGCTAGTTTATATGTGAGGTTTTGGGCTAGTTTATATGTGAGGTTTTGGGCTAGTTTATATGTGAGGTTTTGGGCTAGTTTATATGTGAGGTTTTGGGCTAGTTTATATGTGAGGTTTTGGGCTAGTTTATATGTGAGGTTTTGGGCTAGTTTATATGTGAGGTTTTTGGGCTAGTTTATATGTGAGGTTTTGGGCTAGTTTATATGTGAGGTTTTGGGCTAGTTTATATGTGAGGTTTTGGGCTAGTTTATATGTGAGGTTTTGGACTAGTTTATATGTGAGGTTTTGGACTAGTTTATATGTGAGGTTTTTGGGCTAGTTTATATGTGAGGTTTTGGACTAGTTTATATGTGAGGTTTTGGACTAGTTTATATGTGAGGTTTTGGACTAGTTTATATGTGAGGTTTTGGGCTAGTTTATATGTGAGGTTTTGGGCTAGTTTATATGTGAGGTTTTGGGCTAGTTTATATGTGAGGTTTTGGGCTAGTTTATATGTGAGGTTTTGGGCTAGTTTATATGTGAGGTTTTGGGCTAGTTTATATGTGAGGTTTTGGGCTAGTTTATATGTGAGGTTTTGGGCTAGTTTATATGTGAGGTTTTGGACTAGTTTATATGTGAGGTTTTGGGCTAGTTTATATGTGAGGTTTTGGGCTAGTTTATATGTGAGGTTTTGGGCTAGTTTATATGTGAGGTTTTTGGGCTAGTTTACGTGAGGTTTTGGGCTAGTTTATATGTGAGGTTTTGGGCTAGTTTATATGTGAGGTTTTGGGCTAGTTTATATGTGAGGTTTTGGGCTAGTTTATATGTGAGGTTTTGGGCTAGTTTATATGTGAGGTTTTGGGCTAGTTTATATGTGAGGTTTTGGACTAGTTTATATGTGAGGTTTTGGGCTAGTTTATATGTGAGGTTTTGGGCTAGTTTATATGTGAGGTTTTGGGCTAGTTTATATGTGAGGTTTTGGGCTAGTTTATATGTGAGGTTTTGGGCTAGTTTATATGTGAGGTTTTGGGCTAGTTTATATGTGAGGTTTTGGGCTAGTTTACGTGAGGTTTTGGGCTAGTTTATATGTGAGGTTTTGGGCTAGTTTATATGTGAGGTTTTGGGCTAGTTTATATGTGAGGTTTTGGGCTAGTTTACGTGAGGTTTTGGGCTAGTTTATATGTGAGGTTTTGGGCTAGTTTATATGTGAGGTTTTGGGCTAGTTTATATGTGAGGTTTTGGGCTAGTTTACGTGAGGTTTTGGGCTAGTTTATATGTGAGGTTTTGGGCTAGTTTATATGTGAGGTTTTGGGCTAGTTTATATGTGAGGTTTTGGACTAGTTTATATGTGAGGTTTTGGGCTAGTTTACGTGAGGTTTTGGGCTAGTTTATATGTGAGGTTTTGGGCTAGTTTATATGTGAGGTTTTGGGCTAGTTTATATGTGAGGTTTTGGGCTAGTTTATATGTGAGGTTTTGGACTAGTTTATATGTGAGGTTTTGGGCTAGTTTATATGTGAGGTTTTGGGCTAGTTTATATGTGAGGTTTTGGGCTAGTTTATATGTGAGGTTTTTGGGCTAGTTTACGTGAGGTTTTGGGCTAGTTTATATGTGAGGTTTTGGGCTAGTTTATATGTGAGGTTTTGGGCTAGTTTATATGTGAGGTTTTGGGCTAGTTTATATGTGAGGTTTTGGGCTAGTTTATATGTGAGGTTTTGGGCTAGTTTATATGTGAGGTTTTGGACTAGTTTATATGTGAGGTTTTGGGCTAGTTTATATGTGAGGTTTTGGGCTAGTTTATATGTGAGGTTTTGGGCTAGTTTATATGTGAGGTTTTGGGCTAGTTTATATGTGAGGTTTTGGGCTAGTTTATATGTGAGGTTTTGGGCTAGTTTATATGTGAGGTTTTGGGCTAGTTTACGTGAGGTTTTGGGCTAGTTTATATGTGAGGTTTTGGACTAGTTTATATGTGAGGTTTTGGGCTAGTTTATATGTGAGGTTTTGGGCTAGTTTATATGTGAGGTTTTGGGCTAGTTTATATGTGAGGTTTTGGGCTAGTTTATATGTGAGGTTTTGGGCTAGTTTATATGTGAGGTTTTGGGCTAGTTTATATGTGAGGTTTTGGACTAGTTTATATGTGAGGTTTTGGGCTAGAGTATGAAATTTGAGTTCCTGGGTTAGTTTTTAGGCTAGTTTTTTTTGTTTTTGTTTTTGTTTATTTAACTAGATTTCTAGTTTACTTGTTCATTGAACTAGTGTTTGTGATGGTTCATGAGATAATTTGTGGGTTAGTTTTATTTGATCATTTGACTAGTTTATTGGCTAGTTAGGTTAACTTTTGTGCTAGTTTGAGATAGATTGTCGGATAGTGTTTGGGCTAGTTTAATTGGTCATTAGACCTAGTGTTTGAGTTTTTGGGCTAGTTCTGATTGCCCAGTGCGATGTGTTTTTGGTACACAGATCTGGCAACCCTTCTCCCTAGCTTCTCTTTTTTAAGGTAATTAACAGGTGATGAGGACGATCACAATGGAATTCTGTTTTTTTTTGGACAAACCTGGACAAATCTGTGGGTATTTTTTGTATTTATTTATTTATAAGTTGTTTTAGTGTCCGCTGGAAAATCTGCTGCCTCGCTGGAGAAAAGCCTCAGAACCTCCATGACGCTGAGGCTCCGAGCCGTGTGTTTAAATTGTGCAACACGACGTACGTAATTTCCTCCTCCAGCAGAGCCGATCCTGTCTGAGGTGTTTGTTTATCAGCTCTTATCTCCTCACTCACACACACTCTCACACACACTCACACACACACACTCACACACACTCAGCCCTGCTGCACTAATCTGTTACGATGTTTTTTACGACAGTGTTTGCATTCGTGAGTCACGTCACCGAGACCTCGTGAACGCTGCAGGTGCTCGCTTTACGCACTCCACTTCCACCTGCGTCATTTCCTCTCACCTGAACCTGAGGAGAAAAGAAAAGAAATGCTTTTAACTCCAAATGCATCAAAAAGCAGAGCTTCATGGATTTTGAGGCGGTCCAGAGAGAGAGACTGAGTGAGAGAGACAGAGACAGAGAGAAAGACAGACAGAGAGAAACACACACAGAGAGAAACACACACACACCACTCATATCTATAGATTATGGGCTTTTATTTGGCTATTTATTTGTTTGTTGCTTTATTTGTTTGTTTATTGATTATTTTAAAAATTTGTTTTCATTCCTTGTCCTTTTAAATGAGACAGAGATAGACAGACAAATACACAGAGAGACAGAGAGACAGGCAGACAGACAGACAAATACAGAGAGAGAGAGAGACAGACAGACAGACAGACAGACATGTACACAGAGAGAGAGAGACAGACAGGCAGACAGACAGATAAATACAGAGAGAGAGAGACAGACAGACAGGTAGACAAATACACAGAGAGAGAAAAGGACAGACAGACAAATACAGAGAGTGAGATAGAGAGAGAAAGTGGGACAGACAGACAGATACAGAGAGAGAGAAAGAGAGAGAAACAGATACACAGGGCGAGAGAGAGAGAGAGAGAGAGAGAGAGAGCTGCATGTCACTGATGTCCTGACAGGTTTATGTCCAGCTCCTGGTTTATTCCCCTGACGTCTGATGGAACAGGATGCAGCTTGAACATCAGTGTTAATGTAACTGCTCCTGCTTCAACACCTTCAAGTCTGTAGTGTGTTCCAGAAAACCTCCAGTGTTTAACACACTAATCTCTGCTGTGTGTGTGTGTGTGTGTGTGTGTGTGTGTTGATGTTTGTAAACGAAGCTCTCCCAGGTTGCTGCTAAATCCTGGATTCTGATTGGTCAAAAGGTGTTGATTAGTTTTCTAGCAGGTCTCAGGGTCAGATTAATGCCCCTGTAACCTCGAGTCCTGAAGAGCTTCATGAAGAGTCGAGCTGGAAGAGCGGGCAGAAGGGCAGATTTCATCTGTTTAGTTGTTTATTTGGAGTGTGGGGATTAGTTAGGGGTTGGTTAAGTGTTCAATATGGAAATAAATACACAGTGTGTGTGTACAAGGAGCAGAGAGAGAGAGAGAGCAGAGGATGGATAGAGGAAAAGGAAAGAAGAAACAGGAGGGAAGACGAAGTGAGAGAGAAGACAAATAACAGCAGAGAGAAAAAGAAATAAATTCTCTCTCTCTCTTTCTCTCTCTCTCTCTCTCTCTCTCTCTCTCTCTCTCTCTTTGAAGAATCAAAATAAATACTTTATTGTCTTTGCAAAGTACAGGTCCATAGCAAATAAATGGCATTTAGCAACTACCAAAAGTGCAAATAGTAGAAATTGTGCAAATGAAGAAGTGCAGATAAATATGTAAATATATACAATGATCTGATCCCCTGCTGATTTCATACGTTTGCCCACTGACAAAGAAACAATCAGTCTATCATTTTAATGTTAGTTTTAATTTTTTACTATGAGAGACAGAATAACAACAAAAAATACCAGAAAATGCATTAAAAAAAAGTTATATGTTGATTTGCATTTCAGTCAGCAGGATTTCTGGCTCCCGGGGGTCTTTCATACAGGTAACAAGCTGAGATTAGAAACATTCTCTTAAAGGGAGCACTCTCTTAATCTCAGCTTGTTACCTGTATGAAAGACACCTGTCCACAGAAGCAATCAATCAGATTCCAAACTCTCCATCATGGCCAAGACCAAAGAGCTGTCCATGGATGTCAGGGACAAGATTGTAGACCTACACAAGGCTGGAATGAGCTACAAGACCATCGCCAAGCAGCTTGGTGAGGAGGTGACAACAGTTGGTGCGATTATTCCCAAATGGAAGAAACACAAAATAACTGTCCATCTTCCTCGGTCTGGGGCTCCATGCAAGATCTCACCTCATGGAGTTTCAATGATCATGAGAATGGCGAGGAATCAGACCAGAACTATACGGGAGGATCTTGTCAATCATCTCAAGGCAGCTGGGACCATAGTCACCAAGAAAACATTTAATAACACACTACGCTGTGAAGAGTTTGCAAGGTCCCCCTGCTCAGGAAAGCACATGGGCCGTGTGAAGTTTGCCAATAAACATCTGAATGATTCAGAGGAGAACTGGGTGAAAGTGTTGTGGTCAGATGAGACCAAAATCCAGCTCTTTGGCATCAACTCAACTCGCCATGTTTGGAGGAGGAGGAATACTGCCTATGACCCCAAGAACACCATCCCCAGGTGACAGGACAACTGCACCGCATCAAAGGGACGATGGACAGGGCCATGTACCGTCAAATCCTAGGTGAGAACCTTTTTCCGTCAGCCAGGGCATTGAAAATGGGTCGTGGATGGATATTCCAGCATGACAATGACCCAAAGCACATGCCCAAGGCTACGAAGGAGTGGCTCAAGAAAAACCACATTAAGGTCCTGGAGTGGCCTAGCCAGTCTACAGACCTTAATCCCATAGATAATCTGTGGAGGGAGCTGAAGGTTCGAGTTGCCAGACATCAGCCTTGAAACCTTAATGACTTGGAGAGGTTCAGCAAAGAGGAGTGGGACACAATCCCTCCTGAGATGTGTCCAAACCTGGTGGCCATCTACAAGAAACGTCTGACCTCTGTGGTTGCCAACAAGGGTTTTGCCACCAAGTACTACTGTAAGTCATGTTTTGTGAAGGGGTCAAATATTTATTTCACTCTTTAAAATGCAAATCAATGTATAATTTTTTGAAATGCATTTTTCTGGATTTTTCTGTCTCTCACTGTTCAGTGGCCGGTATTTGGGTGCTGATGATGCGTTGGTCAGTTTTTCCACTTTACAGTGATTTCTGTTCACACACTGTGGAGCTGCCACACCACACTGTGATGGAGCTCATCAAGACGCTCTCAGTGATGCAGCGGTAAGAGGAGGTCAGGATCTTGGGGGATAGGTGAACTTTTTTTTAATCTTCTCAGGAAGTAAAGACGCTGTTGCACCTTCCCAACCAGAGTTGAGGTGTTCTGATGCCAAGACAGATCCTCAGAGATGTGAAGCCCAGGAACTGGAAATAGAAATAGAATAGGAAATAGAAGAGAAGCTACTTTAATACACAAATTATAAATAAAGCTCTTAAAGAATACTGCACGTGTTGTTGTAGTTACTGATTTATTGCTTGTGATGTCACCTGTCAGTCAAGTGTGGTGGGCGGGAAAAACCGCTCCAGTGTAATTCTGCTCGGGTTTAAGAATCTGGAGATGTAAGACGAGACGATGTGAGAGAAAAAGACGCAGGAAAGTAGGATTACTCCTAGGACTCATATCTCTCTCTCTCTCTCTCTCTCTCTCTCTTCCCTTTCTCTATCTCACTCCCTTCCTGCCGTCCTCTGTATGTATTTCTCTTTTCTCTCTCTATCTTCCCCACTTTCCTTTTCCACCCCCCCCACCCCCCACCCCCGTTGTGCTTTCTAATAAACACGCTTCCAAATTGTTCTCCGGTTGAATGTAGGGAGATCCTCCGATTCTCTCAACCCTTCCTCCAGCTTCTCTACACCTCCCTCTT
>NC_080734.1:3850891-3870891 GCF_019097595.1 Hemibagrus wyckioides | reverse complement strand
AAATATGATATAAAGTTAGATGGAATCAGACAGTTGCTCAGAGATCAGATCTGATCAGACCGTTGCTCACAGATCAGATTGGATCATATTGGATCAGATCAGACAATTGCTTACAGATCAGATTGGATTAGATCAGATCAGATTCTTTTCTTTCTAACTTTCATAATTATGATGTAAAGTTAGATGGGATCAGACAGTTGCTCAGAGATCAGATCGGATCAGACAGTTGCTTACAGATCAGATTGGATTAGACAGTTGCTCACAGATCAGATCAGATCAGATAGTTGCTCACAGATCAGATGGGATCAGACAGTTGCTTACAGATCAGATTGGATTAGACAGTTGCTCACAGATCAGATCATATCAGATCAGACAGTTGCTCACAGATCAGATGGGATCAGCTCAGATCAGACAGTTGCTCACAGATCAGATGGGATCAGCTCAGATCAGACAGTTGCTCAGAGATCAGATCAGATGGGATCAGACAGTTGCTCACAGATCAGATGGGATCAGCTCAGATCAGACAGTTGCTCACAGATCAGATCGGATCAAATCAGACAGTTGCTCACAGATCAGATTGGATCAGATCATACAATTGCTTATAGATCAGATTGGATTAGACAGTTGCTCTCAGATCGGATCGGCTCAGATCAGACGTTTGCTCAGAGATCAGATCAGATCAGACAGTTGCTCACAGATCAGATCGGATCGGCTTAGATGAGACAGTTGCTCAGAGATCAGGTCAGATTGAATCAGACAGCTCTGTCGTGTCCCAGGAAAGAAAAACCTGCCTGGACAGCAGCCATGGCAGCAGCTGAAACCCTGCTTTCTGTCCTGTGGTATGGATGGACGCTCTTTCTGTCCTGTGGTATGGATGGACGCTCTTTCTGTCCTGTGGTATGGATGGACGCTCTTTCTGTCCTGTGGTATGGATGGACGCTCTTTCTGTCCTGTGGTATGGATGGACGCTCTTTCTGTCCTGTGGTATGGATGGACGCTCTTTCTGTCCTGTGGTATGGATGGACGCTCTTTCTGTCCTGTGGTATGGATGGACGCTCTTTCTGTCTTGTGGTATGGATGTACACTCTTTCTGTCCTGTGGTATGGATGGACGCTCTTTCTGTCCTGTGGTATGGATGGACGCTCTTTCTGTCCTGTGGTATGGATGGACGCTCTTTCTGTCCTGTGGTATGGATGGACGCTCTTTCTGTCTTGTGGTATGGATGTACACTCTTTCTGTCTTGTGGTATGGATGTACACTCTTTCTGTCCTGTGGTATGGATGGACGCTCTTTCTGTCCTGTGGTATGGATGAGGCTGATGGTCTCCATTTTCCAGACTGGTTTTACTGGAATACAGTGCAGTAGAGACGTGTCACACTTCCTGTCTCCTCGAGATGACTGATCTGGTGATTTGCTTTTAAATCAGATTCCGTCTTGTGTTGCGCATGAGATTAGACTGGTGTCAGCGTTACAGATCACTGCTTCCTGTTTGATGCTTATAACCCCGCCCATTTGTCGATAAACACACAAATGTAAATGCTAATCAGATATTGATGTTCCTCCTCTGTGTGTATGTGTGTGTCTGTGTGTGTGTGTCTGTTTGTGTGTGTCTGTGTGTGTGTGTGTCTGTGTGTGTGTGTGTGAAATCTATAAATCATTATTCTGGAAGAGATCGTTAGATTTTCTACCATGACTTCGAATCGATCGCCTTAAAAGCATGCTGTTAGGAAGCGTGATCTGATTTAAACTCTCCGTGTCGTGACATTATAGTAAAATAATCATTAACGGGTTGCTGTGGCGACCCAGAGTTACCGTTTGCAGCGTTGCTAATAGTGTTGCAGTTCCTCGATTTCCAGCCTTCTGTAAGTGTATTTAAAGAAAGATGTGAGAGGTGAGACAGGGGGTTTAGTGGATTAGTGATTAGTACGTTTGTCTCATACTTCCAGGGTTGGGGGTCGATTCTTGTCTCCACCCTGTGCGTGTGTGTGTGTGTGTGGGGGGGGGGGGGGTGGAGTTTGCGTGTTTATCCTGTGCTTCAGGGTTTTCTTCTGGTTCTCTGATTTCCTCCTCCAGTTTAAAGAGGTTGTAGGTTGACTGATGCCTCAGAATTGTCTGTAGTGTGTGTGTGTGTGTGTGTGTGTGTGATGTCCAGCACCATGTACCCCGAGTTCCATGAGAGAGGCTGTGAAAATGGTGATGGATGCTTTTAAAATTCTGGACCTTAAGATTGTTTTGATTATGATGATGAGGTTGATGATTATGAAGATGATGATGATGAATAGGAGGAGGAGGTGGATGATGATGATGATTATAATGATGATGATGATGATGATGATGATGATGACGATGATGATGAGGAGGAGGATGATGATGACGACGATGATGATGAGGAGGATGATGATGATAATGATGATGACGATGATGATGAGGATTATGATGATGATTATGATTATGATGATGATGATGATTATGATGAGGATGACAAGGATGATAAGGATGATGATGAGAATGATGATTAGGATGATGATGAGGATGATGAGTATGACAAGGATGATGATGAGGATGACAAGGATCATGATGAAGATGAGGATGATGATTAAGATGATGAGGATGATGATTAAGATGATGATGAGTATGACAAGGATAATGATTAAGATGATGAGGATGATAAGCATGATTAGGATGAGGATGACAAGGATGATGAGGATGATGATAAGGATGATGATGGTTAGGATGATGTGGATGAAAAGAATGATAAGGATGATTATGATGATGAGGATAATGATGAGAATGATGATTCAGATGATGATGAGTATGACAAGGATGATGATTCAGATGATGAGGATGATTATAAGGATAAAGATGATGATGATGAGGATGATTATAAGGATAAAGATGATGATGATGATGATAATGATAATAAGAATGATGAGGATGAGGAGATCTGTTGTTCTCACTGAATTCAGAAACGTATGTGAGAGCGCCGGACATCTCCAGAACAAACCCCTGGGCGTGGGCGCTGGCTCTGCTGCACCGTGTTCCAAATGTATTTTTATTTCTTTTATTTCCTCCCTCATTGTCCGAGAGTAACAGATGTTCAGCGCTTTTGTCTGTCTAAACTCATCACGCTCCGCTCCCCCTCCATCATATTGTAGCGAGCTTATGAAATGTTAATCTGTTGGCATTCAGGGCGATCAAACGACTGCAGATGGGTAATTTGTTGGCTTCAAAGTGCTCCGTGGTTGGAAAGCTGTCCAGGATTCAGTCCATGTGATTGATCTCTTCTGCGTTTTTCAGGCCCTGAGCTGCAGTCACATCGTCATGGAAGAGGAACGAGCCGTGAGCGGGGCTCAGGCCAAGCAGGAGCAGGAGCAGGAGCAGGAGGAGACGGTGGAGACGGTGGAGACGGTGGAGGTGGCGGAGACGGTGGAGGTGGCAGAGACGGTGGATACAGTGGAGAGGGCGGAGACGGTGGAGGAGGTGGAGACGGTGGAGAGATCGGAGACGGCTGAGAGGGTGGAGACTGCAGGGACCACAAGGACAGCGGGGATGGCGAAGACTGCAGGAACAGATCCTGAGGAGGACTCGCCAAACATGATCGTCTACAGGAAGGTACGTCTGCGCTCGTTTCTGATTTCTGCTTTAAAGCTGAACAGAGGAACATGTTCAACACACTAAATACCCTAAATAATGTTTTACATCATTGCTGCTTTTATTTTTCTTTCATTAGCAAAGAATGCTACTATACTTCCATTACCATGTGCTACAGATTACATTTCCAGCTTGTAGGCTTCTTTCAGCTTCACCATTATTCATGACGGTGAACAAATCTGTAAAATAATAAATCTCACACACTATCAGCTCTTAAAATCCACTGAGAACACGAAACTCTGTACAGCTTATCGCTGGATGGAGAACATGAGGTCTACAGCAGCACCAAGGATCCAGGGGGTTTTTCCTCCAGTTTCAAGTCCTCCTCTTCCTCGCTGCCTCTAATCCGTGGTCGACAGTGCACAGAATTGATTTCGCTTTAAATGTCATTAAAAGACAAAATAAGGGTGGGAGGAATTAATTTAGGGGTGTGTGTGAGAGTAAAAGAACACGTTTCTAGACTTTGAAAGTGATATTAAATAAAGTGAAAAAAGTGATAAATAAATATTCATTTCACAGTTTGCGCAGTAGTGCGAGGAATCAGCTTCGTCGAGTCTGAAATATCAGAGTACATTCACCTGCTATCTTCAGTGTCTGCTTCACTGCATCACACACACACACACACACACAGTTGTGTTTGATTAGCGCTCACATATTAAAATGCGACTGGCTTCCGGCTTTTGGCCCGAGCAAACACACAGAATGAGCTGAAGGTGATGTTTGATCCGTGATAGGGAGTTTTGTGAGTCAGCATATTGCAGGCCGTCTGGTGTGTGTGTGTGTATGTGAGATGACTGAGGATATCCACCCGTGCATCAGCTGCCTGCTTATTTCCTCATATCACAGCGAGCAGCGTTGAGGATCTCTTACCGTGTTCCTACATCGTGGTGTCGTGTCTAAAGCTCCAGAGCGAAAGGGGCGTGGCAGAGACACTTTTCAGCCGTGTGAGCGGTTATTTTGGGAGTTTGAGCTGAAACTCTGTTCTGCATGCTGCCACCGGAGCCAAGATTCATTTCCTGAGCAATGAGGCCTGAACGCAGAATATGAGCAAACAATACGCCGCGTCTCACTTCCTGTCTCAGTGCAGTGACAGCACCACCTTCCTGTTCGCTTCCCAGGATAAAAAAAGCCACATTTCACATCTCTAAATTGTCTGGTGTGTGTGTGTGTGTGTGTGTTACAGAAAATGGATGAAAGAATTATTATTTACACATGTTTACCTTCCTGTCATGTGATTGGTTAGCATTATTGGTTAGCATAATACCCTTTTTAACCATTAGGCTTTTTCAATCAGGGTAAACAAGTGAGTCTGAATCTAAAACGAGTCTGTTTAGCTTTCAGTGTGTGTTAGACGCGTGTTTTTCCCTCTGTTGGAGAACCTTACACAGAATTTTACTGGTTGAAGATGAAATCTGAGCTGAAAAGAGCAGAAACGGGTTTGAAATCAACATTTACTTTGAAGATACAAACATGTCTGTGGGAAAACATTAACATTAAACAATTTTATGGAACTTTTCTATGAATCTATCAGCCCTAGTAGTCTAGAGAAAAACAGAAATCCTTCTGAAACACGACAAATCCTTAAAGTCCTGAGTGTCTACTTTCATATGAGCTTCATATTAACCTCCACTGTGGAGTGAGACATGACCAAGACACTCAGTCATCAACATGGACACAACAACAACAGGATATTTTTTTTTAGAATACTTAAAACACTTTACTATTCACACGGCTCATTTCCTGTCTGGAAGAAATATTACTATTTATAAGATCACAGAGGAGGAGTGGTGAACACTGATGTTGTTTGTGTTGTACGTTACTATAACAGCACCTTGTGTTTTCTTCTTCTTAGACTCTAGCATTTGTCAGTAAACGTCATACTTTTTATCCATCTATAGTTATAGTTAATGCTGCTGTGAAACGAGTCGGCTCCGGTTTTCTCCTACTTTATAGCAGCTATAAACAAAACAGAACGAAATGCTATTTCCTCACCAGCTTCTCAAAATAAACACAAACAAAAAACCACTAAGTGTGTGTGTGTGTGGATGAAGGAATTGTTATATTTCTGTCATGTGATTGGTTAGCATGATTATTATTATGCAGGATTTCTAGTTTTCCCCCGTTAGTACTCCAGATGTGCAGCAGCTTCATTCCTCTCACATCATGAATATGAATCATTTGTTCTTCAGCAGCTTTGTTCCGCTCTCTTCAGGGATTTACAGGTCACACTTCTTTTTTTCCCCTCATGCAGAAAGAAACAGAAACAGTGAGCGTTGTACAGTACGGTCGGGGAAAATGGCTTGTTCAGACGCCTGCTGCTTCCTCTTTCTCTGGATTTTGTAAAGGGTTATTCAGAGAGAAGGAGCGTTGCCGTGGGTGAAGTCTGGGTCCGAGGGCTCATTAGCGCTCCTGCTGACACACCTGCTTACTGACAGGCCAGAACTTTCTCAGCGGACTTCAAGGTTTATCCTTGGAGCTGACAGATTGGTTTATAGCAGGGATGAAGAACGTAAGGTGGTTGTTGTTGTTGTTGTAATGAATTGCAGTGTGTTCACTTGTTTTAATCCACTTTTGTGTTCAGAACAAACCTTTCAAATAAATACTGATAAATGAACCCATGAAGAAAGAGTTGAAATGATCTTACTGGTCAATTTATTTGGTGTTTTTTTTTTTTTTTTTTTTGGTTGAGGCATAAAACATTCAACTGTATACAAAACATCAGATAAAATGTAAGGAAACATCTGAAAGCTACAGCAAACGCCAACAAGCTAGTGATATTTGTCGATGAAGTCGGCTGAGAAGCTTCAGAAAACATCACGTCCAGATTTCCGGTAAGGGAACGTAGAGAGCGTGCATGGATGCTCCCTGGTTTTGCGATGAAACTTAAAATGTCTGACCCCCTGATCAGCTAGAGAGCTGATTGAGATACAAGCATAGTCATTTCAGACAGATCCATTTCATTAATGTCTCTGAAAATTTGATCTGTTTGAATAAACTGAAGAACAAACAGGATACAAAGTTTTAAGTCCTAGCTTAAGGCTCAGTGTTGAAGCTGCTGGAGTTGGATGCATGCGTCCATGGTAAAGTCGTAACATTAATAAAGATCTGAAGTGAGCAGTAAGGCGGCGAGTGGCTTGTGGACTGTGTGTTTGGCAGACACTTTGAGACTTTGTCTATCTGTGAGCTCTGAATAAACCCCAGGTGGATGAGCCATGCTGAGTAATATTTGGCCGTCCCTGCTCTGGTCTCTCAGCAGTGTACAGTGATTGAAGATGGGCAGCAGATGGTGGACAATATGCCCAAGGCTCTTAGAAGAACTGTCCAGAACCCCAAAGGCTAGAAGTGCCAACATTAATTACATTTTTCTACGTGACTACACACGTTTCCTCGAGGGTGATGGCACGGCCGACTATCCCGCAGTGGACCAAAGCTGCCCTTGACCTTTCAGTCTGCTGTTTGTCTTTTCGTTTTTCTCTCTTCCTGTCTGTGGCCTAGAGAGATCATGCCACACTGCAGTGGCGGTGGTGGTGGGGGCTGACAGTAACCTGGATCTAGCAAGAACCGGATGTCTAAATGAAAGTTAGGACCAGAGGTGTTGGATGTTCCCCCAGGCTAGGAATGAACTTCAGAAAATTAAAGCGTATTGATTTCCCAAAGCCAAAGGCATGGCAAGCCGTTTGGAACGCTACAGAAGACTGGATGATCTGTAGCATACACTTTATCACAAATATTACATACTTAGATGCAAGACAACAATCTATAAGGATCTAACAGATCAGAAGATCAGGGTTCAAGCCCCAGCACTGCCAAGCTGCCACTGCTGGGCCCTTGAGCAAGGTCCTTAACCCTCCATGCTCCAGGGGTACTGCATCATGGCTGACCCTGTGCCCTGACCCCAACTTCCAAAGCTGGGATATGCGAAGAAAGAATTTCACTGTGTAGTAATGTATATGTGACAAAATAAAGGCTACGTCTTCTAACAGATATTTAAATCTAAGGGGTTCTAAAGGTCGTATCCTAAAAAAAGGTGAATAGTCAGAGCTGGGTATAGTGTATATTTGCCAAATTAAAACGCTAAACTGCTAGCTAGTATCCACTCACACCTTCATAGCAACAAACCTCTCTGATTATTCAGAAGATTTCGTTTACCTTTATCCAGAGCTACTTACATTTATTTTATTTATACAACTGAGGGTTTAGGGCCTTGCTCAAGGGTCCAGCAGTGGCAGCTTGATGATTCTGGGATTTGAAGTCACAACATTCTGGTCAGTCGTCCAACACCTTAACCACCGAGATACTTCCATCCCGTCTCTGGTGTAAACACACTCCAGGGTTTTAACAAAATAATGATATACATGATCAGTTCCTCAGGTAAAAGATCTACTCATGACATTCTTGCTCAAAAGATTATTTATTGTTTATACTCACATTTCAGGAGACCCAAGTAGTACAAGCTAATCTTTTTTCAGAAAAATCCACCGGGATTGCTTTAGGAAAGGACAAGTGCCGAAAGTTTCTCACTGAAACTATTAATTGTCCTCTTGACAATCTCAGCATGCCTCTGAAATATCGGCTTAGCTTTGAGAAGGACCGTGAGCGCATGTGTGAAGAAACACAATTAACCTGAATAAGCAGCGAAACAGGACCGACTCTGATGAATCTGCCCATTAAAGAGAACGTGTGAAGCCCCGAGGGGGAAAATCTGCGTTTAGGAAAAGAGAGCAAAAGCAAACACCTGAAAGGCTTCAATGAGCTGTGCAGACGCTGGTCTTTACCAAGCTATCCAGTTCAGCCAGGTACGCTTCATCTTTGCAAAACCTCCAAAAAAAGAAACATTTCTCCCAGTGAAACGTCGAAAGACCGACAGCCGAGGCGTTCCAGCAGAGAGAACACCGGATAGTGAAAATCCATTGTTCAGATTTATCTAGAGCTGAGCGCTCCAGGCTGGTAAACAGATACATGGTCTGATAACGGACAAATAAGATTTGTTTGTCTGCCTTTCATCATCCTTTACACTATTGAACAGGTTTCTGCTCACGTGACCTCAGAGGCAGCGATGATTCCTCAAAATCACCTTTGCTTTGTTTTTTTTCAAAGTGAAGGTGCTGGCTCAGTGGTTAAGTCTTTTTGGAATACTGATTGAAAGGCTATTAGTATAAATTTCCCTAATGCCAAGCTGCTACTGGACCTTTGAGCGAGGACTTTAACCTTCATCTGTGCCTCTTGGATAAAAAGCATCTGCCAGATGAATAAATAAAAACGTTAAGCATTTGCATTTATAAAGTACTAGCTATAATCATGAAGACATAAAAGGTACGATGGCATTTGGTGTAACTTTTACTGTAAAACTTCCATCTTGAACAGAGTTAATGGAAAAGCAGGCTGCTACATGTTAGCCGGAGCGTATAGACCTCAGATTGGAAGGTGTAGGAGTTGCAGATAGATCCATATGTGAGTAGGAGCTTGTATGATCTCAAGATGGAAGCTGTAGGGGTTGAGGTAAGATCCAACCGGAGCAGCAGCCTGTAGATCACAAGGTGGTAGGAGTATACATAGAACTGGGAGTAGGATCCAAAAGGCTGCAGGTGCTTGTAGATCTTAGGATTATGGACTTAGGAGCTGAAGTAGAATCCAACATAAACAGGAGGTTTGTAGATCTCAGGATGGTAATCATAGATGTTCAGTAGGAGTGAAAGTAGGATTCACCTGGGAGCAAGTGCTCATAGAACCAGGGGTCTAGGAGGACCTACAAAAGCCTGTAGGTCTCAATGGTAGTCATAGATGTAGGAGTTCAAGTAGGATTCTCATGGGGGCAAGAGGGCAAGTAGGATTGACCTGGGCACAAGAGCTCATAGAACAGGGGTTTGTGGTGTGAAGCCGAAGTGAGATACAAACATCCACAAGAGCTTGTAGGTCTCATTAAGTTAGACATAAATGTAGGAGTTCACACAGGATTCTTTTGGGAGCAAGAGGGCAAGTAGGATTGACCTGGTTTGTGGACCTCAGGATGGTAGGTGTAGTGGCTGAAGTGAGATCTGAACATGAACAAAAGCCTGTAGGTGTCAATGGTAGTCATAGACGTAGGAATTCAAGTACGATTCTTCTGGTAGCAAGACGGCAAGTAGGATTCACCTGGATGCAAGAGCTCATAGTACAGGGGTTTGTGGACCTTAGGTGTAGTGGCTGAAGTGAGATCCGAACATAACCAAGAGCCTGAGCCTGTAGATCTCATTATGGTAGTGACAGATGTAGGAGTTCAAGTAGGACTGACCTGGACACAAGAGCTCATAGAACAGGGGTTTGTGGACCTCAGGATGGTAGACGTAGTGGCTGAAGTGAGATCTGAACATAACCAAGGGACTGAGCCTGTAGATCTCATTATGGTAGTGACAGATGTAGGAGTTCAAGTAGGATTGACCTGGACACAAGAGCTCATAGAACAGGGGTTTGTGGACCTCAGGATGGTAGACGTAGTGGTGGATCTAAACATAAACAAGAGCTTGTAGATCTCAAAATGGTAGACTTATGAGCAGATTTAGTAGCCAGTTGAGAGCAGGAGCTTGTAGTCCTCAAGGTGGTTTTAGGAGCTGAAGTAGGATCCAAGCTAGAGCCAGAGCTTGTAAACCTCAGGATGGTGAACATAGGAGATAACATAGCTGCAGGAGCTTGTAGACCTCAGGATGGAAAAAGCACTGCACAAGCAGACATAACTAGAGCTCAGACTAACAGATCCCTGAGGTACCACCAACTGTCTGTTAAACAGTCTTGAGTGTTTTGAGATGAAGATAGTTTGGTGACCACGATGTGGAGCATCAGTTTCTTTCCTAATGGTTTATTTTTAGAGAACGTCTAAGATATTTCGGTAGACGCTTGCCAATCTGGACTGATTTACTTTCCGTAAAAAGAGTAATTAGATGGCAGGGGGAGAGCGGTGGAGTCTGGAGCCTGGAGAACTCTCAGCTAATGAGCTGGATGGAGAGATGAAAGGCTGTAGCTGCTCTTTCGCATGTATGCTTCACATTTTGTTGCCTCGAGCACACTTGAACTTGTTGCTGAGGGACCAACGCGCATAACTCAGAACGCCCACAAGCAATTTACTTCTGTTTCTTAATATTTCTCCGCTTGTCCATTTTTCTTGGCTGGATGATTTTTCGTGTTTCTTTAATGACCACAGTAGAAAATAAGTGCTTACTTCACTCATTAATGAGCAGAAATAATTACGATGGAGGTGAAATGAAAGGAAACGGTTTTATTGTGTGATTAACACGGACGCTGGTGTAAGAGAATGTGATAACGACGCCAGGAAAAGGAGGATGTTTATTCCTCATGTCATTTCCCCTTCGCTGTCAAAACCCGGCCTTGACCTGAGATGCCGTTTCCATCACTGCAGGGCTCTGTGTGTGTGTGTGTGTGTGTGTGTTTGACCTACTTTTTATAGTAATGCTTCACTGATTCATACACTCTCGATGGAATTTTCTCATCTAAATCCTGTCTGGCTTTATACTTTCAGTACCCATGAGAAAGAAAAGCATAGTAAGATAAACTTCTTTAATAATAATTAAATTACTTCTTTTAATAATAATATTAATAATAATAATAATACTAATAACTCATAGTAGTGACAGAAAAAAGTGTGAAATAAAATAGTCAAAAATAAAATAGGATAATGATAATAAATCAGCAGTGACAGAAAAATAAAATAGTATAATAATAATAATAATAATAATAATAATAATAATAATAATAATAACTCATAGTAGTGACAGAAAAAAGTGTGAAATAAAATAGTCAAAAATAAAATAGGATAATGATAATAAATCAGCAGTGACAGAAAAATAAAATAGTATAATAATAATATTAATAATAATAATAATAACTCATTGTAGTGACAGAAAAAAGTGTGAAATAAAATAGTCAAAAATAAAATAGGATGATAAATCATACCAGTGACAGAAAAATAAAATAGTATAATAATAATAGTAATAATAATAATAATAATTAATCATAGCAGTGACAGAAAAATAGAAAAATAAAAATAGAAAATGTAAAAAAATAGATTATTAACTGAAAATAAACAAATAAATAAATAAATAAATTTAACTTCCAAGTATTTACCTGCTATCTATATTTAATTTAAGTTGTCTTTATTTCTCACATATACATTACTGTACAGTGAAATTCTTTCTTTGCATATCACATCCTTGGAGGTTGGGGTCAGAGTGCAGGGTCAGCCATGACACAGCACCCCTGGAGCAGGTGGGGTTAAGGGCCTTGCTCAAGGGCCCAATGATGGCATCTTGGCGGTGTTGGGGCTCGAACCTTGGTCTTCTGGTCAACGACCCAGAGCCTTTACCACTTGAGCTACCACTTATTATTATATTTAATCCATATAGAGTCAGTATAAGTCACCTGTGTGATCATTGAGTCTTTGCCACACATTAAGTTCATTAATCCACTTTATATTCACAGCTTTGTTGAATTCTCGATTCTGATTGGTCAGAAAGTGTTGATTTGTTTTCTATAACAGCAGCTCCTACAGTAGCGCAGGTGCAAACCATGGGTTTACATTAACACACATTATAACACATTATCATTTCCATAGTAACGGCTCATTCACAGGGACTCCTATGGCAGACGCTCCATAAACAGATTGATGCCACAACTTTAAACTGTAACAATAAACGGATAAAAATGCATTTCTTGGTTAATAGATGTTTAATAAAAATTATTTCTTCCTCTTTTTTTTTGCTAATGCTAAAAAATATAATGCTCTTTCAGACGTCTCTGAGGATTCCGTAGTGTTTCTCGGACGTATGCTTGGAAAGTTTCATTTCAATTTGATTGATTTGATTTTCAATTCGCTAGTCCCTTCAGGATTAAGCTATTTTGAGATATATACACAAATAACACAAAATCAAACATATAAGTGACATAAGTGTGACTAATCCCAGGAAGACTAGATATGTGTGAGAATTCAGCAAATAGAAAGCGCTGTGCGAAAGAGAGCGAGAGAAAATGAGCACCTTGCAAGCGCTGATGCCCGAGACACAAGTAAATAAATAAATAATTAATTAAAAGTAATTTGTAATGTTAATTTCAGCAACATTCCGACAATCCGTATTCAAATAACAAAAAAAATAATAAAATATAAAATTTTAAATTGCGAGGTTTTGTTACTGTTTTGTATTGCACTTATATGGAAATAACTGAAGTGTAAAGCAAAGTTTATTTATAAATAAATAATTAAATACATTCAGCTGTTCTCTACTGTATGGCGGTTATTTTGCCACACGGTTACCATGGTTACCGGTACAGATCTCCTGTACCTTTAGACTTTTAGACAGTACGGAGATGAGTCTATGCATTAAACTAATAAAATATCTCTTTCACACACACACACACACATATTTTATAATATTAGTTTAATGCATTTTTTTAAAAATGTAACTAATCCCTGGATGAGTTACCAGGTCATTACACAGGTCTCGTGTTTAATTAATTAATTAATTAATTAATTATCATAACTATAATGTAATAGTGGAAAAATAGTAAATAAACACAATACCTCTCTATACAGTGTTATAAAACTTATCGGTTTATCGCTATACTTTATGAATGTATACAAAGCTCGTATGTGAAGTAGATCCTGATGCGCTGATGCTAGTCTGTATGTTAGCAAACTCCCCCCCTCCCCGGCTAACACTCCAGCTTCATTTTACTGTGAATCGTCATGAACGTTCCTCCAGCGGTGAGGAGAACAGACTCCGCTGCCAGGGCTCTGATCCGACCTCGGTGCTGGAGCACAGCACCATCTGCACCACTGTAGGGCTTCCTCTGTCTGCTCTGCTCCGACTTTATCACCGTCTCGGAAAGATCCGGAATAAATTAACCGACTGCTGAGCAAGTCTGGAATTCTCGGATAGCAGCACAGATTCCAGCAGACGATCTCCTGAGCTCCTGATGACTGCTTAACACTTGATTTACGCTTTAGTCATGTAAGGATTAGTTCCAGTTACTCAGGAGAAAGTGAGAACGTCTTCAGGACGCAGTTTTCAGATGTGTGGTTTATCCGTTGCCGAGTTGTGACACTAACAAACCCCCAGTGATGGTGGAGTGTGTGGTGTCGGTGGTGCGGCTTGTCCAGTGTCCAGCACTGAAGCAGAATTATTAACCAGCTTCTTTAACTGAAGCGTTTATCTCATCAGGGATGATCAAAGGCACCAAAAAAACATCTATTTGCAAAAAAATTACCTGCTAATAAAAATAAAACAATAAAGAAAATTATATCTAGAACATAAACAACTAATAAGATCTTAAAAAAGATAAACAGGCACTCTATGGCATAAGTAACGTTACATTTACTAGACACACACACACAAGCACACACATTTTACAAAAGCATAATAACAGCTTTTATTTTATGTGTGAAATAAGTAACTAAATGCAGCATAAAAATAAATAATAATAATAATAATAATAATAATAATAATAATAATAATAATAATAATAATCATGATGATCTTTTTTTTTTTTAAAGTAATATCTTTATTTTTATAGTAAAATAAATAAATAAATGAATAAATGCAGCCTAAAATATAATAATAATAATAATAATAATAATAATAATAATAATAATAATAATAATAATGAGAGGAAAATAAAAATAATAACTGCTTTTATTTAAACAAGCAAACAAACAAAATAAATAAATACATAAATAAATAAATGACTGTTTAATGTCTTCACTCTACATGTCAGTGTACTTCACCTGGCTCTGATTCTTCTTATAAATTTCTTAGCTTTATTGGATCTGACACAGTGCCTTCAGGATAAACTGTGAACAATAGAACCAGGAAAACTTTTACATTTATCTCACAAGTAAAAATATCTTTTATAAGAGTTGAACAGAACCTTGGACAGAATTGTTTTTAATAAACTGAATTTCACTGAATGTTAATATCTGTATTTACTATGAAATTGACATTTAATCTGAAATGACAATAAACTTAAAAACAAACTAATAAATGTTTGGAGAGATGCGATAAATAATAATTATATTTTATTCAGAAGACATGTCATGGTGTTTACCGAGTGTAAGAGGCTTCAATTAAATTTTAAATAATAAAATAATTTATAATATTAATACATAAAATATTAATATATTTTAATATATTAAAACACAAATGATTTAATAGATAATAATAAATAATTTGTCATATTAATTTCAGCAGCAATCTGCATTTAAATAACAGGAGAAAAAAACAAATAAAAATATAAAATGTTAAAACTTGAGGTTATGTTGACACTTGTATGAAAATAAGTGAAATTTATTAAAAATAAAAAACAAAAAAGTTCATCTCTTCACTAGTATATGGTGGTTATTTTCCACATGGTGACCATGGTTACCGCTACAGACCTCCAGCACCTTTAGACCTTTAGAGACAATTCCATGCATTAAACGAATAAAACAACACAAACCTCCATCACTCTTTGTTTCCCAAGGCTGAGCTGGAGATCAGGTTCATTTGCATTTCTATTCTGGTTTATTTGCCATAAAATTTGACCCCCGGATGTCAGACGTGTCACGATGAGTGTCACCACTGTCACACGTGAAGGTGTTTCAAGTGCTCAGACGTCCTCATGAACTCTCCTGAATCCTTCTGGAGGTGACGAGGAGCTGCAGAGACGTTTGACCAGCTGGAAGATCTTTCATTAAGAACAAAAAAATAAACAACTGGTTTAAATACAAGTCTGTTTTACTGTCTTGGGATGTATTAGAGTGGAGACTGCGAGCCAGGCCTTCTCGTCCAACATCAGTGCCTGACCTTCTAGAGGAATGGTCAAAAATTCCCATAAACAAACTCCTAAACCTTGTGGAAAGCCTTCCCAGAAGAGTTGAAGCTGTTATAGCTGCAAAGGGCGGGGCAACTCCATATTACATTCATGTGCATGTAAAGGCAGATGTCCCAGTTTTGGCCTGGCTCACAGTCTCCGCTCTAATTCATCCCAATGGTGTTCTGTGGGGTTGAGGTCAGGACTCTGTGCAGGTCAGTCAAGTTCCTCCACACCAAACTCACTCATCCATGTCTTTATGGACCTTGCTTTGGTCACTGGTGTGCAGTCATGTTGGAACAGGAAGGGGTCATCCCCAAACCGTTCCCACAAAGAGCATGAAGCGGAAGCATTAAGAGTTCCTTTCACTGGAACTAAGGGGCCGAGTCCAACCCCTGAAAAACAACACCTGAACTCAGTGATTTGGAGGGGTGTCCCAATACTTTTGGCAATTCAGTGTCTGTGCAGCTTGTTGATGTGAGAATCACTCAGTGAGATCTGATCTAGTCAGCTAGCTCGATTAGTTAGCCTCACTGAAAGGTTATTGTGTGTACTGATATTCATTATAAAGACTATTTTCTTTAATTCCATGCATTAATGCTGCAGCAGGTGCTGAGAGTCCTCCACCTCAGGCTCGTGGGCTTCATTACTCCGACAGCTCTGTTATCACCCCATTTTTTCTGCTCTAATTAATGACTACCCACTGCGCCACTGTGCCTCCCGCTCCTGGCATGCGCCGGCTCAGAGAAAACGACTCGCGCCAGATTCGTTCCATATGACAACGAAATGAGGAGGATAATAAAGTGAACGCTGCTCCTGCTGGGACACGCGGCAGGATGGAGGAACAGCTCGGAGTCGTGTTTCCGTCCGCTCGAGGTCACGAGAAGCTGCAGCCATTCCTGACCAGATAAACAAACACCTGCTTTAAACAGAAAATGACTGCGTACTGGCTAACTAAGCTAATATTCCCCCACTAATACACACATAAACATATTAGCTAACCTCTAGCTAAAGTAAGCTAGCTAATGCAAGCAAGCTAACCTATAGCTAATGTAAGCTACCAGTCATGATAACTAACCTCTAGCTAACATATGAGTGTGTGTGTGTGTGATTGTGTAAGAATGTGTGTAAGAGTGTGTGTGTGTGTCTGTGTGAGTGAGTGTCTGTGTGTGTAAGAGTGTGTCTGTGTGTGTGTGTACAAGAGCCTGAGTGTGTGTGTATCTGTGTGTAAGAGTGTGTGTGTGCGTGTGTGAGGATTTGAGTGTATGTGTGTCTATGTTAGTAAGAGTGTGTGTGTGCAGGTTGATTAGCTCAATGCTCCTGATTACTGTATTGATTTCTTCGGTCTCTTTGTAAACACACAAGCTCATGAATTGTCAGTAACACACACCTCACTGTATGAAGAGTGGACGTGGAGCTCCATGTGATTGGATCGGACGTCACGTGAAGACGGGCTTCAGCCAATCAGAGAGCTGCGTGGTTTCTGTGTGGCTGTGTGCAGTCCACTGGTTTAGTGATGGAAAGGATTTGATCGTGTGTGTGTGTGTGTGTGAGAGAGAGAGAGAGTAGAAATGGGTTTGATATCAACATTTCCTGTAATTTTTGTTTTTTAAAAAAGTCATTTTAATATCATTTTAGTTTATATTTAGTCCAGATTATTAATTACACATTACACCTACAATAGTTCATGGACAAAACAGCAAAAATAGTAAAAGGTAATGTGTCTGATTTTATCATCCTCCATCTTTATTACTTTTAAAGCTTCTTCTTCTTTTTTTTTTTCTTTTTCTGTTGTTATTGAGTTAATACACCGATCAGATATAACACTGAGTACTGACCGGTGAAGTGAATAAGACTGATTATCTCCTCATCATGGCACCTGTTAGTGGGTGGGATATATTAGGCAGCAAGTCAACATTTTGTCCTCAAAGTTGATGTTAGAAGCACGAAAAATGGACAAGTCTAAGGATTTGAGCGAGTTTGAGCAAAAGGGCCGAATTATGATGGCTAGACCACTGGATCAGAGCATCTCCAAAACTGCAGCTCTTGTGGGGTGTTCCCGGTCTGCAGTGGTCAGTATCTATCAAAAGTGGTCCAAGGAAGGAACAGTGGTGAACCGGCGACAGGGTCATGGACGGTCAAGGCTCACTGATGCACGTGGGGAACGAAGGCTGGCCCGTGTGATCCGATCCAACAGTCAAGCTACTGTTGATCAAATTGCTGAAGAAGTTAATGCTGGTTCTGATAGAAAGGGGTCAGAATACACAGTGCATCACAGTTTGTTGTGTATGGGGCCGCATATCTGCAGACCAGTCAGGGTGCCCATGCTGACCCCTGTGCACCACCAAAAGCACCAACATTGGACATGTGAGCATCAGAACTAGACCACGGAGCAATGGAAGAAGGTGGCCTGGTCTGATGAATCAGGTTTTCTTTTACATCACGTGGATGGCCGGGTGTGTGCGCGTCTCTTACCTGAGGAACACATGGCACCAGGATGCACTATGGGAAGAAGGCGAGCCGGCGGAGGCAGTGTCCTGCTTTGGTCAATGTTCTGCTGGGAAACCTCGGGTCCTGCCATCCATGTGGATGTTACTTTGACACGTACCACCTACCTAAGCATTGTTCCAGACCATCTACACCCTTTCATGGAAACGGTATTCCCTGATGACTGTGGTCTCTTTCAGCAGGATAATGCACCGTGCCACAAAGCAGAAATGGTTCAGGAATGGTTTGATGACCACAACAACCAGTTTGAGGTCTCAACCTCCAAATTCCCCAGATCTCAGTCCAATCCAGCATCTATGGCATGTGCTGGACAAACAAGTCCGATCCATGGAGGCCTCACCTCACAACTTACAGGACTTAAAGGATCTGCTGCTAACATCTTGGTGTCAGATACCACAGCACACCTTCAGGGATCTAGTGGAGTCCATGCCTCGACGGGTCAGGACTGTTTTAGCAGCAAAAGGAGGACCAACACAATATTACGCAGGTGGCCGTAATGTTATGGCTGATCGGTGTATATATGTGTTATTTATCATTCTGCAGAAGAACAATTGTGTGTGTGTGTGTGTGTGTGTTGGTGTGTGTTGATGGTTAAGGAGCTCTAGAGCGCTTCGTTTGTCTAACACTTTTGGCAGCCGTTATGACGGCGGCAATTTCAAAGGAGGTCATTTGTTAGCGCACGCAGACGTGTCGCCGATCCATGTGTAAATTAGCCGCGAGTCCGGTGAAGGACAGAACGATTCGGATCGGACACACCTCGAAACAATGGAGCAGCACACCTGCGAAAGACGACAGAAATAAAAACCTGGCTCTTTGTATCCGCGTCTGTGTGTGTGTGTGTGTGTGCGCGCGCGTGTGTGTGTGTGTGTGTGTGTGTGTGCTGAAAATAACTCAAATCAGCAATTCAGATCAGACCCTGCTCTTAATCAGAAACACGGCGATCATGGAGTGGATCATGGAGTGGATCATGGAACGGATCATGGAACGGATCGTTGCTCGGTTTTTCCTGTGTTTCGTCCTGCGAGTTTTCTCAGATCTCTCGGAGTGAACGCACATAACCCCACAGGATTCCTTCAACCTGATTGGTCGCGATGATCAGCGTTATTAATTCTCCAGGGCAGCAGCCATGACAGTCTCATACGGTATCGTCTCCATAGCAACAGCTCGTCCGCAGGGTCCCTCGACACGTGAGGGTCATATCAGTGAAGTTTTCTGTAAGGAGATGTTTATTTAAGTAAATATTTGTGGATGGACTCTCCAGTGTCAGTGCTTTCTGACATTTTTCCAGGTTTTCCGACATTTTCACAACTTTATTCTTTCTTTCTTTCTTTCTTTCTTTCTTTCTTTCTTTCCTATAAACTCCAAAAGAGAGGGAAGGTTGGTGAGGAAGGTAATAATAATAATAATAATAGTAGTAGTAGTAGTAGTAGTAAGAATACCAAAACAACATCATAAGCAAAAGAAAAAAAAATCCACGTTTTCCGACATTTTCACAGGAACAAAGGATCCCTAACTTTATTTGTTTATTTATTTATTTCTGGAAGGTTAGTGAGCAAGGTAATAATAATAATAATAATAATAATAATAATAATAATAATAATAATAATAATATACTAAGCAAAAATAAAACACACTGGAGCTGAATTCCTAAGGTTTGTGAGCGTTTTATAAACCCTACGTCTAATGCATCATAAGGCGTTATAACCTTTGTCATAAAGCTGCAATGCCTTCTTATAAAGAATAAAGTGCTTGATGATCATGTAGTAACTGTGAGTTTGTTCATTCATCCTGTAGCTCCTTTACACATCTGAGCTTCATGTAGTCGGAAGTGGAAGCTTTGTTTGTTTGTTTGTTTGTTTGTTTGTTTGTTTTCTGAGAGAGGAATCCTCTGTGCTCTGAGGAATCCGTGATGGAACCTTTTGGTCCACAGGCAGCGAGGCTCGACCCGTTTGAGGTGCTGAGGTCGGGGTAGGAGATGCCCAGGTGCACGCGGTGCTGCTGCTATTTGT
>NC_080734.1:3833391-3840891 GCF_019097595.1 Hemibagrus wyckioides | reverse complement strand
TACACATTTTCACCTTAAGATCTCTCCTCCAGAACAAATTAAATTCCTATGTCGAGGTTCCACCGTATTATTATTTTGATGTAGATTGAGCCATGGCTTTTTTTTTGTATTTTACCATCATCTGACAAAGTTTTGAACTCAGTGTTATGTTTATTTATCATAACATAAAAGTAATGGCACCCTTGCCCTGGTTTGGGCGTCTCACCCTGTTATAATAAGTTCACTCAGCGTGGGCAAAAGCGACAAGGCACATTTACATGCAAATTACGCTCCATGTAAGTCAAAGAAAAATCTACAGGCGAGTTAATTGTGACTATCACTCGTCCTGATCCCGCAGCCTGCTACGGCGACAGAGCTGAGCAGAATGGAAATGTGATGCAGCGCTGCTATTTTCCAGCCTAACTCCTGCTGGTGTGCTATTATTATTCCACTCGGTGTTCAGCACACCTGTCCTACTCCACAAAATAATCTTCTCAAGGCCTTTAGCATTTCAATAAAGATAACTCCCCAGGGCCTGGCTCTGGATCTCAGATGTGTGTATAACGCTGAATGAACCTCTGAGCTGAAAAACTCCTTCCTCTTCCCACATACGAGAACGGAGAACGGACTCGGCACTCATAATAATCCGGAAAAAACAGCTCCTCTGGTTCCATCATCAATTATGAATAAGACACTGATCTTCCCAAGTGCTCGGGGTCTGGGGACATTACCTGGCGCTGGTGAATCTACAATGAGCGCCTCCCTGCTGGATGCTGTAAATGATTTAGAAAAGCAAACAAAGATCTATGAAGAGCCTGGTGTTTGTATTAGAGGTGGAGGTTTGTCTTGTTCTGTTAAGGCTACTAGTTCTTCTCCGACGCACACAGAATACAAATTACATTTGTGGTTCAACGCTTTTTAGATGACACTGTTAACGATAAACGTATATAAACTTGTTTTTAGTGTTATATTTACGCTATTAGACGATGTCATGTGGATGAGACGAGCTCAGCTGAATTTGCATTCTGAATCTGAAAGCGCAGCATGTCACAGAAACTGTGTCGCTTTATAGTGGAAGTCAGCAGTAATGTCAGGGAAATGCTTTTAGTACCAGTCAGTACAGTACTGGGAGGTGTTTCAGTTGCAGGAAGGGTTTCAGTACCAGAAGGGGGTGTTTCAGTACTGCAAGGTTTTTCAGTACTGGGAGGTGTTTTAATACCAAGGGGGTTTCAGTACCAGGAGGTTTTTTTGTACCAGGGGGTTTCCAGTACCAGGAATGGTTTTAGTACTGAGATGTGATTCAGTACCAGGAGGTGTTTCAGTACCAATATGTTTTTCTGTACCAGGAGGTTTTTTAGTACCAGGAGGGTTTTCAGTACCGGGATGTTTTTCCGTACTGAATGTGTTTTCAGTACGGGTGGGGTTTCAGTACCAGGAGGATTTTCAGTACCTGGAAGTGTATTAGTTCCGGGAGGGTTTTCAGTACTGGGAGGTCTTCCAGTACCAGGAGAGGTATTTCAGTACCACAAACGGTTTCAGGATAGCACTGAGAAGTATTTCAACACTGAGAGACATTTCAGAACCATGTGCACAATGTTTGTAAAATCTTTCAGAAAACAGATCTAGTATTTATTTATCATTGAGGTAAAGGACTTTAAAAGGTTTTTTTTTTTTTTTTTTAAATAATTTTGACCCCCTTTTTAGTCTCAATGTTGTCTTGACCCTCTTAAGACTTGACTAGATCTTGGCTATTCCTAGTCTTGGACTTGACTTGATCTTGGCTAGCCCTGGTCCTGGACATGACTCCAACAACTCTTACTATGAGAATTTCAATACATTTCTCCAGACTCTTGATCAGCGAACAGATCCGAACAGATACAAAGCCAGGAAGGCATTAAGTGAGCAGCTCAGACGTCTAGCAGAATCCTGCATCGATGCCTGACTTTCAGCCACAAACCATCGCCTCACTGTTGTATTTTTACAGCTCCTGAGAGCCGAGGTGCAGCTCTGCTACAGACGATGCTGCTAAATTGAGATGTCATTTCCTCTTAAGTGCTTGCAAGCAACTCAGCAAGAACGGTAGTAATAAAGCTGTGCACAGTGTTCTGCCCCGAGTCCTCTTACCAAGCTGGAATATAATAGCAGAGAAACAGCTCCTCCACATCAACCTGTTTAACTCCACGCTCATATTCACACCATTTTCAGGGAAATGGAACATGATTTTTATGAATTTTTGACTCGGTTATTGATTTCCTGTGATATCTTGACAAATGATAATAATGCTGTAACACTTTATCATCTTTATAACAATGAAAACATTCATAACATGTTAGAATGAGCTTATTAACAATACATAATGCACGATAAATAAATTAATACAATGAATAGATTATGAAATATGAATACATTATAACAGTACATGCTCATTTAAGATTTGTAGAAACAAATACAGACATTATAAACGACATGAAACTTAATTTGGCCAATTAAGGGTTTTTGTTGTATCAAAATATTGACATCATATTGCTCAGCTCTAATTATTTACTAAATTAAGCCTCCACATTGACCAATATGGAGCAGAAATGGATGGATTTGGTCAGCTGGTGCTCATAGGTTCAAATTATAAGTAGCAGCTGTGTGGAGGCTAATTATTGGTGTAATAAAGGCTGGTGGCGGTGGTAGCGGTGATAAAGTTGGAGGATGTGGAATGGGTAGAGGTGGAGCTTGTATGTAGGTGGTTGTGGTGGTAGAGGTGGAGAATATGGAGCTGGTTGAATTGGAAGATGTATAGATAGTGTAGGTGGTTGTGATGATGGAGGTGATTGAAGTGGAGGAGGTGTTCGATGTGGAGGTGGATAAAGTGTGGATGTGTAGGTGGGTTTGATGGTAGAGGTGGAGGATGTGGAGTTGGTGGAAGGGATGGAGGTGATCGATATGGAGGTGGTGGAAGTAGAGGATGTGGAGGTGGTGGATATGGAGGTGGTGGATGTGGTGGAGCAGGTGATGGATGTGGAAATGGAGGTGGAGGAGGTAGAGGTTGTTGAGGTGGTGTAAGTGGGTGCAGGAAGTAGAGGAGATGGAGCTGGAGGGAGAGGATGTGGAGATGGTGGAGGAGGATGTGAAGGTGAAGGCGTTAGTGTTGCTGGAGGAGGAGGATGTTGAAGCTGGTAGAGATGGTGAACCTCTAAAAGTTTTGGAAACTGATTGTAGGAGTTTAAGAACGTGAAGTGAACACACGTTCAGCTGTAATATAATCATCCAGGTGAAGACTTTCTTGTAAAGCTCACCAAAGCGAGTGTGACTGCAGTGATGAAAGTAGCCGACTCTATTAATTGTGTTATTTCTCGACTAGCTGCTGGAGGGACTGCAGGAGGTGAGAAGAAACGCTTTAGTGCTGGAATTGGCCTTTATTTCTCTGTATGGGATTCGTATCCATTTTAAAAGCAGAGCCCTGATGCTGAGGCATGTTCTCAAGCTTTACCCTTCATCCTGCTGTGCTTTCTCTCGAAGGCAATATGTCAGGAATGAAACCTTCTGCTGTAGGAAAATAAATGTTTGTTTGTTTGTTTGTTTTAAACTAAAGAACTGTCATACACGTTGCATTATAGCAGCTAGAAACGGACATTCCTTCACCAGGTCTGTTTCTTCTCTCTTTGAAATTTGTAATATTTGCATGTTGTACCTGCAGATTCAAGTCCCAGTGAATGAGCTGTTGCTATAGAAACGATCATGTAGTGCATTTCTGTCAGAGCTGCTGTTATAGAAAACTAATCAACACTTTCCGACCAATCAGGATCCAGAATTCATCACCGGTAACAATTTGCTTTTCCATTGCATCCTATTCCTAATCATTTTCAAGATTCTTTCTGTTTTTATTAGATTTTTCCCAGCGTCTCTGCTCTCTGTCGTCTAATTCCGCTCTTCTAAAGTGATGTTTGCTTTTTTGATGTCACGCTCATCATTTCCTTCTGCTCATTGTCTTATTGTAAACACCGTAATCTCCACGGTCATTATGCTGAACACATTTCCATGAAAACAGGACTCTCAGCAGTAGCAGCAGCAGCTCTCACCGGAGGGTACAGTACAGTAACAATGGCTTTTTTCTTTTTTTTTTTCCAGGGATGAAGCACTCTCTTTTGTGCTTTCCCAAATGGAACTTTCACACACCATTAATTTGAATTATCATGTACTCTCTAATAAGGAGAGAAAAAAGACCAGAAGGGATGAACAAGCGTTTTCCGACAGTATGTGGAATACAGCGAGGAGAAAAAGAAGCAATAAAGTGTATGGCTGTGTTAATGTGTTAAAAAGATGAGGCTGGAGGAAGAGAGGAAGGGATAGAGGAGGAGGAGGAGGAGTGGAGCAGTGTGTGAATAATGGACAGTTGGTCTCAGGTTGTGTCTAAACCCAGCGCAGACCACATTCAGATTTATTCATATGTTTCACAGCAGGTCGAGCGTCTGTCATTCAACCCCTCACATTTTATCCAGGCAATTCCCAACCGAATGGTTTCCAGTTGAAATCTGTATAAAGTGGAGCAGAAATGGATGTATTTGGTCAGTTGGTGCTAATTAGTGCTATTTATAAGGAGCAGCTGTGTGGAGGTAAATTATTGGTGTAATAAAAGCTGGTGAAGGTGGTGGTGAAGGATGTGGAGGTAGAGTAGGTGGTTGTGGTGGTAGAGGTGGAGGATGTATAGGTGGTTGTGATGATGGAGTTGTTGGAGGTGGTGTATATGGAGGTGGAGGAGGTGGTGGATATGGAGGTGGAGCTAGTGGATATGGAGGATGGAGGAGGTGGTGTAGGTGGTGGATATGGAGGTGGAGAAGGTGGTGGATATGGAGGTGGAGAAGGTGGTGGATATGGAGGTGGTGTAGGTGGTGGATATGGAGGTGGAGAAGGTGGTGGATATGGAGGTGGAGAAGGTGGTGGATATGGAGGTGGTGGAGGTGGTTAAAGGTGGATATGGATGTAGAGGACGTCATGGAGGTGGTTAAAGTGAGGATGTGTAGGTGGTTGGGGTGGTAGAGGTGGAGGATGTGAAGGTGGTGGAAGTGGTGGAGGTGGAGGATGGGTACTGGTGGTGGAAGTGGTGGAGGTATAGGATGTGAAGTTGGTGGATATGGAGGTGTAGGTGGGGTTGGATATGGAGGCCATCATATAGCATGCGGTTAGGAACCTGCTAGGAGCGACAGCAGACATAGCACTGTAATATTTTTCCAGCAGTAGCACATTAAACACAGCCAAAGCATTTCAGTGCAGCGGCTAACCCTAACCTTGGTACCAGGAAACTGAGGTTGCTGTAGCGCGAGTTCGGGCGGGTCCAGAGGATGGGCTGGTGAAATCACGTCCAGACATGAAGTCTGCACAGGACCAGTGGAGTTTGGAAGTTGATGAATAAATAAAATTAGGCAGACCATGAGGAACCGTGACTCACTATGAGTAACCAGAGAATCTGATGGAATCCGTAGACATGTAACAGTAGGATGGTATTGAATTGGATTGCTTTGATGGACAGGGGGTGGACCAGACTGTGAATGTTTGGTATCTTGTAGGTAATTAAATATGGCCATGCAGCAATTTTTGGAGAAAATGCGAGTGTCATTTTGTCAGCACTCCACGTCTCCCTGCTTCATCCTTTTTCCTCTAATCGGCTTTTAATTACACTAAATTACCCCAGCAGTCCTATACGACATGATGTGGAGCCAGCGAGAGCTGGGGCAGGGAGGGGGTCTAGACAGAGCTGAGTGGGTTATTATAGCTTTGTGTCCTCCAATTTTATGAGAAGCTCATCACTCGCCGATGCTCGATCCGTCCCCCCGTGGCCGGCTGAATGGAGAGAACATTCACGGCTTTCTGTCAGGCCGAGAGCGAGACACACACTGCTCACAAAAAGCCTCTCAGTGGTGGAGCTATAAAACCCCACCATCAAACACGCTCTCTCCATCCATGCTAATGTCTGCTCTATTCACCAAGCTCTGGATGTGATTTAGCCAATCAGAAGAGTGGACATAAAACATTCAGCTCATCACTTTGTGAACGTATTTATTGCTCGTTACGTCACGCTTTCTGTTTTGTGTTTAGTCTCTCAGCATGTTTTATGTACAGTCAGTCATGCAAACTCTTTTCAGGAGACAGTAGATCATGATGATACAGTAGACTCATTTGCATATTTATTGAACGGATATTTGCATAAGCATTTTTTGAAGCTGGGGGATTTTCTAAATATAAAGATTATAATATAATACTTAAAACTTATTTGGTGATCAGTGATTTTGTTGGGATCAATGGTGATAAGGGCTTAGGGATTGGTTGAGCAGTGAACAGTGATGATCAGTGATTGATTGTTGGGATCAGTAGTGATCAGTGATTGGTTGTTGGGATGAATAGTGATCATTGATTGGTTGTTAGGGAACAGTGGTTATTAGTGATTGGTTGTTGGGATCAATAGTGATCAGTGATTGGTTGTTGGGATCAATAGTGATCAGTGATTGGTTGTTGGGATGAATAGTGATCAGTGATTGGCTGTTGGGATCAATAGTGATCAGTGATTGGCTGTTGGGATCAATAGTGATCAGTGATTGGCTGTTGGGATCAATAGTGATCAGTGATTGGTTGTTGGGATCAATAGTGATCAGTGATTGGTTGTTGGGATCAATAGTGATCAGTGATTGGTTGTTGGGAACAGTGATGATCAGTGATTGGTTGTTGGGAACAGTGGTGATCAGTGATTGGTTATTGGGATGAATAGTGATCAGTGATTGGTTGTTGGGAATGGTGGTGATCAGTGATTGGTTATTGGGATGAATAGTGATCAGTGATTGGTTGTTGGGAATGGTGGTGATCAGTGATTGGTTGTTGGGAACAGTGATGATCAGTGATTGGTTGTTGGGAACAGTGGTGATCAGTGATTGGTTGTTGGGAACAGTGGTGATCAGTGATTGGTTGTTGGGAACAGTGATGATCAGTGATTGGTTGTTGGGATCAGTAGTGATCAGTGATTGGCTGAGTCTTATGCAGAGCAGTTAAAAAGTTGCTAGATTTCTCTCTTATTTGACTCTTGTATAAAAAATAACAGAGAATACCTCATGCTCATGATCTGAAACTAAAGCTCACTCTTTTTATCTTCACTTTAGCGCATTGCTAACATTTGGCAGGAGACTGTAATTAAACACCCACATGGATTACAGTCAACAGCAGAACAGGCAAAAATAATGATCTAAACATTACACACACTTCACTCACACACCATCCCTTTAACAAGCTCCATTCTCTGAAGAATTCCTTATTCAGTATTTGCAGTTCTGGTAAAATCTGTGCCGATAATTCTGGAGGTTCTTCTTAGCTGCTCTTTGCTGCACTGCATCAGTTAACAGGTGACTCAGAGTCCTGAGGGATTAGATCAGTATCATGATGAAGATAAAGACCTCACTGCAGAGGGTAATCTTTTGCTCCTCCTCCTCCTCTTCCTTCTCTACTTCCTCCCCCTCTTCCTCTCCCTTCTTTCTTTCTTTCTTTCTT
>NC_080734.1:3810891-3828391 GCF_019097595.1 Hemibagrus wyckioides | reverse complement strand
GGTGAGACAGAGACTTTGGACTCCATCCAGATCTAAAGCTGCATTTAGATTCAGCTCTGAAATTTCTCAAAGAAGAAATCTGCTCTTTCTTTTTCATCTTTGACAATCCTGTCCATCCATCGTTTCTTTGGTTCTTAGTCTCAAGACACATGGCAGTCCGCACTACCGAATTTTCGTCGCCACGCATGACATGGCCATACCATCTGAGTCGTCCTTCCATCGTATTGCCCGTGATTGGGGCGACACCCAGCCGTCATCGTACGTCTTCGTTCATGGCATGGTCCAATCACGTTAGCTGAAGACTACAACTAAGCATTCGCATTTCCATGATGTGGAGAGCTTGCTAGTGCTTCACTGTCGACAGCCAGCATTTGGATCCATACAAGGTGACTGGGTGGACTACAGTCTTGTAAATCTTTGACTTGAGGCATAAAGGCATTCAGTGGTCGCACATGACACCAGTTACCTGGCACCATTTCATCCAGGCGGTGTTGACGCAGGCACAAGCAGCGGGAAGGGACTCGCCGTCGCTGCAGATGACAGAGCCGAGGTATTTCAATTGCTGCACTTTCCTCAGGTCCGCTCCGCCGACGCGGATGGTTCCGTCAGTTTGGTGGCCGCACTCCATGTACTCCATCTTCTCGGTGCTCAAGTGCAAGCTGTTCTCCTCAAGCCAGGCTTCTTCTTCAAGTACCCAGTGTTGCTCATTGGCCAGGAAGACGTCGTCAGCGAACAAGAGTGACAATAGGTGGGATAAGCATGTAGTAAATTTGCATTGCGTGGCCACCGCTGGTGTAGGTGATGAGTTGGCTCGGCCTCTTCCTGAAGAAGGTATTGCCATTGTCATTTCAGTCGCCATACCCGTTTCCACCATGGCAAGCGTTGTATCAATCTCTAACCGATCCAATGTGTCCATTTAGATTGCCACCAATTGCAATGTATTTTTCAGGACCCGCGGTTCGGAGGTGGGCATCCAAGCTCTCCCAGAAAGCATCCTACTTGTTGTCGGGGCAGCCGGTCTGTGGGGCGTAGGCGGAGACAATTCAAAGGGCCGTCGCGCCTGATTCGAACTTGATGGCCATGAGCTGGTTGCTGCTTCTCATCCACGATCCCAACGCCATTGCAGTTGTTGCTGGTGCCATTGTAATAAAGTTTGTATCCCTTGCCAATCTCCTTGGCCTTCGCTCCTTTCCATTTGGTTTCTTGGAAACACTAGTAATAATAATAATAATAATAAGAAGAAGAAGAAAAAGAGCAATAATAAAAATAATAGTAATAATAATAAGAAGAAGAACAACAACACCAACAACAAACAAGAAGAAGAAGAAAAAGAAGAAGAAGAAAAACAACAACAATAATAATAATAATAATATTAAAAACAGCTGCAGTTCTACATGTTGACATCATGTCAGTGTCAGAGCGAGGCTTTCACAGCGAGAGCTTTAAATATTCTCTGATATGACGACGACGCTGCGCTACAGTAGCTCTGCAGGAGATATTTTTAATGCTGCTTGACTTAGTACACGCACAAGCGGTTGAACCTGCGTCATGGAAATGGTGAGCCGAGTGCCGGAGCGCTGAGTGCTACTCCAAACAAGACAAATATGAGGCCGGATTTTTTTTTCCTCCTGCATTGTCTGATACGTAGTAGAGAAAAAGCAGAGGTCATGTGAATATCGACTTTCTCTTAACGCTACGCCAGGCTTCTGACAGGAAATCTATCTAAGACAAAAATACAGAGAAGTCAGAGCTGGTGAATTCATATTGATCTGTAAGTCATTAAAAGAAAAATATACAGCTGAACCGGGTGTTTGGAGCTGGGTTTCTGATCCGTCCAACACACGGATTATTCCGGCTTCTTAGGGAAAGAAAATCGTCAGTAAGAGAAGTTTAACTGCAGAAATTGTGTTGAGAATAACTCACTCTGTGTCACGTTGTTTCAGAAAAATAATCAACAGTGTTGTGGTGCTTTGACGTTTATTTTAGCGGGGATATTGTAGATATGTTGATATTGTTTTATTAATTTTTAAAATTTTTAAATTTTTGAATATTAATGTCTCATTTTTAATATTATTAAATTAAATATATGTAATTTAATTAAATTAATTATTAAATATTATTTAATGTCTAATATTTAATATTATAAAGAGTAATATTAATAATTGCGGAAATCTCGAAAATTAATTTTGTATCGATTTTTTCTTCATTTCAGTGATTTTTTATTACTATAAAATATTTTTTATATTTATTTATTTGTTTATTTCTTTGTTTTAAATGCAACACCATGAGTAAGAGAAGTTTAACTGCAGAGAAAATGTTCTGAAGTCTGAAATAACTCACTCATGTCACGTTGTTCCAAAAAAAATAATCAACAGTGTGATGGAGTGATGACGTGGAGTGACCGTTACCATCCCCATGGAGGACGACAGCATGTCCTTCAATTTTTTTTTTTTTTACATTAATTAAAGAACTACGGTGACCAAGAAGTGCAGAAAAAATTAACAAATCCGAAAACACAAGGACAGTTCAGACAGAGAGGAAAAGGTAGGTATAGTTTGTCCAGCAGACTCCAGCAGTAGAAAGTGGATTGGTGTGTGTATGAACGCTGCTCTGCTCTTATAGCGCTCCTTACATCCTTTAATCTGGAATAGTTTGGTCTTCCGAACATTCCTGCATTCTTCAGGTGTGTTTTTAGAGATCGTGAACTAATCTTTACGCCATGAAACGCTATCAGTATATCCAACATCATGCCATATGAACGTCCTTCCTCACAGTAGCGCTGAATGAATTCTGTTTTCTTATAAATATAAATATATGTTTGTTATTTTCCTTAAAAGATTTAAGGTTGCACTATCGCAAAAAAATGGTTTAAAGTGAAGGCAGAACTCCACACTGTACAAGAAATAAAGTTAGATACACAATTTCCTACTTCCTGTATATCCTGAGTGACAGATGTCTCGTCCAATCAGAGGGAAGAATTCTATTTGCAAACTATACCGAACTTTTCCGCTTTGTCTGATTTGTTTTTTCTTCAGATTTGTTTTTTTCAGATTTATTTTGTTTTCTGATTTGTTGTTTTATTTTGCACTTCTCAGTGTCAGGAACAGCTGGTCAGTAATATTCATTGTCCTTGACATTGATAATAAATCTAGATCTAGAACCTGGATCCTTGACTGAACGCTTCCTCGTGCTACCTGCCTCTGGTTTCTCATTATACTTTATTTTCTCGTCTCGCCTCGTCCTGTAGAACATCAGATGCAGGCGATGGCTCTTGTATCTCATCACCATTTTATAACTGAATAGATGTTTTGTAATGAGTTGAACATCATCCACCGAGATGCCTTCGACTTGACCTGACCTGACCTGATCTGATCTGACCTTAAAGCGCCGCCGCATCTGTCTCAGTGTAGAGGTTAATATAAGCACTTCTGTCTCAGCGTCAATGATGAAGTGGTGTAGAGTAAAAAAATAAACCTCAGAGGAAGAATGTTAGCGTGTCTGTGTATACCGTAGCTATGTGATTCTTAGCTAGATTCACCTACTCGAGTTACAGCACAGACAGTGTATCTAATCTAATCTAATCCAATCTAATCTGATTTTTTCTAACCTAATCTGATCTGTCAGATCTAATACAGAGGTAATAAGCATGGAATAAACACTTATTAACTCTGACCACACACACACCGGCATGGATTATTTTCCTATAACAGTATGACATCATTTATTCCTCTTTTACCCCACAACAATTTGCTCATAGATTTTCCACAGAGGCTGAAAAAGTGGAGTTTGCTCCTGTCTTTGTTGTGTCCATGTTGATGATTGAAAGTCTTTGTCATGTTTGGTCTTTAACCAGTAAAATTCTGTGTAAGGTTCTCCAACAGAGGGAAAAACACACGTCTAAAACACACTGAAAGCCAACAGACTCGTTTTAGATCAGACTCACAGCCTGAACATCATTTATTTCTTTACACTGATTGAAAACGTCCAATACGTCCGTCTGCTGCTGGAAAGGAACATTAGTGTTAAGGGTTATTGTTTCTATGGCAACACAATAAACTCTGTACAGCAGAATGTTTTTTTGTATTTAAGGAGATGTTTATGTAACACGTATGGAAGGAGTCTCCAGTGTCAGTGCACATATCTATAAATGGGTTTAATGTATAATAGAGGGAAGCAGACAGACAGACACATAGACACAGAGAGAGAGACATATACAGACAGACAGACAGAGAGAGAGAGACAGACAAGGACAGAGAGAGAGAGGCAAGGACAGAGAGAGAGAGATAGAGAGAGAGACAGAGAGAGACAGGCAAGGACAGAGAGAGAGAGAGAGACAGACAGATAGAGAGACAGGGACAGAGAGAGAGAGACGGACAGACAGGGACAGGAATAGACGGGGGGGCGGGGGTGGGGTCCACCTTCTAACATCCTGTCCTAACTACGAAGAAATTCAGAAAGTGTGTGTGTGAGTGTGTGTGTGTGAGTGTGTGTGTGTGTGTGTGAGTGTGTGTGTGTCCTCTTTATTGCTTTTCTCTCAGCCTTCAGGATGAGAAGACCATGGAGCTCAATGCCTTCTTTAGTTTATCCTCCACACTCCTCCACTTTCCCTTTTCACTTTCCAATCTGACAGCATTTCCTCCTCCTCCTCCTCCTCCTCCTCTTCCTCTTCCATCTCTTGCCTGCCTGCTGGAGTAGTTATTAAGCCTGACTTTATTTCCTCCGCCCGAGCAAAACGAGCCGAACCGTGTAAAGAGACAGGGTCAGTGAACGTTTTCCCCGAGCTTCTGAAATCCGTCCGTTCGTCTGTGTGTCCAGTCTTATCCGGAAAGTGCCGGTGTGGCTGCATGGCTGCAGGATTTCCTTCCAGTCAAGCAGAAGCTACATCACAGTCTACTGAAAGAGTGTAAGATCAGCTGGAGATCAGGTGGAGATCAGAACAAACACCTTTATGGATAAGATCAGACACTGCTGACTTGGACAAATAGGTTTAAATAATAATAAAAATAATAATAATTTAAATTCAACTCTACTTCACCCAGATCTCTTTAAGGTCAATGAAGTAAAATCAGTTATATTTTATTATTATTTTTAAAAAAATAGAATAAAATATTATTTTCAATATAAAATATTTATTTATTTATTTATTTATTTATTTATTTATTTATTTATTTATGCGTTCGATCCCATACTATGTCATTTCTGCAGTAACTCTTTCGCTTGACTTTATTACTCATGATCTAAAACTAACAGGAAACAGATTTGTTCTTATTTAACAATCACAAAACATTTATGTGACATTTAAGGAAGGAGTCTCCAGTGTCAGGAAATTTCCTACAGGAAAGGAGGAGTTTACTCTTTTTGCGGTTTCTTTATAAGACGACATGTTGTATATTTTCCGTAAGCGAGAACAGGAGCTGATGTGTTTCATGAGCGTTTCATAATATTTATATATATATTCATATATATTTATATATTTTTGTATATTGTTTATATATGCAAATTATTTATTGTTATATACTTATTATATATGCTAATTATTTGCACTGCGAAATGCACTTCTGGTTAGATGCTAACTGTATTTCGTTGCCTTGTACCCACATGTGCAGTGACAATAAAGTTGAATCTAATCTAATCTAATCTAATCTAATAAACATATTTTCGGGATCCTGGAGATTTTTTAACATTCCCTGATTTTTTTTAGTCATTTCCAAGCAACATGTATGTACATATTTTTATTTATTTTTTAAATCAAGTTTAAACTTATAAACAAAAATATTTAAATGAATAAAAACATTTATTTAAGGACAAGATGCACACTAAATATATTTTCAGTAGTGTATTATTTAGACCAGAGTTAACATCCTCTTCATTCATTCACATGAAACACTGATCCACTGATTTATCTTTTGTGTGACACGTTTTGTTTTAGTGTGAGGGTGCGAGGATGCGAGGGAGTGTCGATGCTCATGAATATTGATGGTGAGATTATAATCATGATGAAGCTACGCACAGATAAAAAGCACAATGTTTTCACTTGTTAATAAATCTAAAATTAAATCAAATCAAATCAAATGAATCAATAAAAGGAATTAGATATGAAGGATATGCAAGGAGGCAGCATGGTGGCTTGGTGGTTAGCAGTGTTGCCTCACAGCAAGAAGGTCCGGGATTCAAATCCCAGGTTCAAACAGACAGGGGGCTTTCTGTGTGGAGTTTGCATGTTCTCTCCGTTCCTGTGTGGGTTTACTCCGGGTACTCTGGTTTCCTCCCTCAGTCCAAAAACATGTACATTAGGTTGATTGGTGATTCTATATTGCTCATAGGAGTGAGTGTGAGTGTGTGTGGTTGTCTGTCCATATATGTGTGACCCTGTGATGGACTGGTGACCTGTCCAGGGTGTACCCCTGCCTTTCACCCAATGTGTGCTGGGATAGGCTCCAGCAGATCCCCATAAACCTAATTAGAGATAAAGCGGGTATAGAAAATGGATGGATGGATATCGCAAGGACTAACACGTGATGCTTTGACAGGAAAATACCCACAGTTCAAATTCTTATTAGTAGAACAGCTAAAAGTCATATATTTATTTATCTGGAAGCTGAGTCTTATCAACTAGACTTCTTTCTAGTCTTTCATTTCAGTTTCTTCAGTCTGAGGGAAGTTCACAAATTTGTATCCTCATAGGTCAAGGATCCTCTTATTCCTGGATAGCCTCGTTATGTGATAATGGGGGGAGGGGTTAGGAGTTAAGGGAGTCGTTAGGATGTAACGACCCGAGAGTAAGCAGAGAGTGTTAAGTAAAGTGTAGTGGAACCTTGGAATTTAATTCGTTCTTTAGGTGAAAATGTGTATTGTGAAAGGAATTTTTCCTTCAGAAATAATGTAAATGTAAAAAATCCGTTCCAAAAATATGACCAATATTCCCGATATGAAGCGTATGTACACTGTATGGCTGATTACAAAGAACTGACCCAAGCCAAGCATTCCATGTCAAGGCTCCTCACAGGAAGTCGTGCCACCAAGCTTGGGCTAAAAATAGAACAGACCGCCCACACCACCAATCTGTCAACAAAAAACACCCCAAAAATCACCTAGCTTTTGAACGCATACTGAAGACAACGTTGGTATCGTGGGTTGAGTCTTTCCAAACAGCTTTCACTGAGTGAAAGATGGATGAAAGAGCAGCATGAACAATAGGAGATAGGAGACAGGTTGTGTCGAAGACCTCTACCTCTGTTAAGAGAAGGATTTTCCACCTGGACATCGATGGCCTCTTTCACTCCTTTCTCAAACCATCTGTCTTCTCTGTCCAGCCTTATCGTCCTCAGATGTGTGTCCTCTGTCCTTCAGATGCAGTACATGACATTTATTTAACTGTATGAAAGTTATCTTTGGGATGAAACTTCACAAACAGTCAGGTTGTGTTTCAATTCAACACAGATCATTTTAAATGCAGGACACAGACTATTTCATTTCATTTCATGGCATGTGTACGGTGGCTGAGAAGTGCAAAACAAAACAACAAATCTGAAAACACAAGGACAGTTCAGATAAAGCGGAAAAGGTAGGTATAGTTTGTGACTGGAATTCTTCCCTCTGATTGGACGAGACATCTGTCACTCAGGACCTACAGGAAGTCCAGCAGTAGCTGCAGCAGTAGAAAGTGGATTGTTGTGTGTATGAACGCTGCTCTGCTCTTATAGCGCTCCTTACATCCTTTACTCTGGAATAGTTTGGTCTTCCGAACATTCCTGCATTCTTCAGGTGTGTTTTTAGAGATTGTGAACTAATCTTTACGCCATGATACGCTATCAGTATATCTATAATCACGCCATCCTTCCTCAAAGTATCGCTGAATGAATTCTGTTTTCTTATAAATGTAAATATATGTTTGTTATTTTCTTTAAAATATTTAAAGTTGCACTGTCGCAAAAAATGGTTTAAAGTGAAGGCAGAACTCCAGACATGTACAAGAAATAAAGATAGATACACAATTTCCTACTTCCTGTATATCCTGAGTGACAGATATCTCGTCCAATCAGAGGGAAGAATTCTATTCGCAAACTATACCAAACTTTTCTGCTTTGTCTGATTTGTCCTTGTGTTTCCTGATTTGTTATTTCACGTTATTTCAGCCACCAATAATGTGACTTAAGTCATCCAATAAATTAGTCTAATTAATAGACTCTTCATAGCTCATACACTTCGACTTGACTCGGAGTCGATAAAAGATATAAATCCGTGAAGATCTTTTAATTAAAAGCATGTTTTAAAGCTTAATTTCGATGCGATTATCCCTCAGCAGATCCCCCAGCCGTCGGTTAGCATTTTACTCTCTCTTTCGGTGTCTTAGCCATTTTTCAGCTGAGTAAATGTCAGACAAAATGGCGGAAGCGCTATTAAAAGGACTGCAGGGACCGTATTTAGTTCATTTGTAAGAAAGCAGATGGAGGAAGGTGATAAATCTGGGTGAATATATCTGTCATGAGCAATCGTAGCAATCCATTTCCAAAGCATGCCGCCTCCGTGCTCCGCGGGAAACGAGCATGGCCGGAGGTTTGCTTAGCCAGCACTCCTTTAGAGGAAACGCGTATCAATAATGCATCCTCCTTTTCTAATTTTCCCGTAGCCTTCAGCACTCTACCCCATCTGGCCTCCACTTTGTATTTATTTCTTACTTCTTTTTTTTTCAATCTCATGCTGCAGAAGCTTCTGAAGCTGAGCTCTTAGATGGCCAGGATGCCCACCGAGCCCACCGGAGCCGGCGCTGTAATGAGGAACTTCATTAGCTGATGCCTAGGGAGCGCGGCGAACTCCTTCCTCTGCTGCTGGAGTGTTCATGCAGTACCTCTTTGCCTCTTTGAGATACAGGAGGCTCACAGGAAGGAGGAAGTGAGCTAATTGGGCCTCTGAGGAAACAGATTAGCATCTTTGAGTCCAAATTTGATCTTTGACACCATGTTAACTAGCATAGGTTAACCGTTATAGTATGCGTCATGTATAGTGATAAGTTCGGTATGGATCAATTACCTGCGTAGATCCTTATCGGGAATTTGTCAGTTTGTATTCTGGGCTCATTAAAGGTGTCAATCAATCGATCTACTTCAGTGGCATACAAAAATACACTTACAGTTCCTCTGAAAACAATTCCAATAAAATGCCGGGAGAAAATTAGATTTCCGGATGCTACCTAGATATCTCTGAGAGACTCTTACATTGATTTGTGTTTATTTATTAAAATTTAGCTAGACCTGCACACAAACAGATCAATTCTTTACACTTTAAATTAAAAAAAAGCAATTTTACAAAGATATGAAAGGAGAAACTGCAGCTGCGACGAATATACTTTGTTATCTAGACTCTGTGATCTGTGTGGATATGCTAGTGCTATGTAATTAGCACAATTAGAGAATCTGTCAGGTTATGCTATCTAATAAACAAACAAACAGAACAAATAAAAGAAATAAAGAAATAAACAAAATCTCCTTAGAAATCCTGTTAGGTTAGTTCTTGTTTCTGGGCTAGTGTTAGCAGTGCAGTTTATGAATTATAAACATTAAAAATCCTGACAGAAATTTTTATCAGGCTCAGGTTAGCTACAGTATCTGTTCATCCCAATTTATGAATCAGATTAGCTCATATTCGTTAGTAAGATGACTGAATTTACATAAAAATCTCCCCCTGTAGAAATCCTGTTGATTAATCTTAGCAGTTTAGCTTTATCAATAATAAACAGATTATAAGAGGTTATTATGAATATTTATAAATGTGCCTGAAGAAATCCTCTCAGCAATAGTGTCCAGCTAGTTTGTAAGCTAATGGACTAGCTTTAGAAGTGAAAATTAGAGTTTTATTCCCAAAGAAAAACTGATTTATGACTGAAAAAAACAGTTTAACAATTAGTTTAGCTTTCATTTTTCGCCATCTAAATTGATGACCTGCTAAAATGAGATCATATTGTTCAATTTCATCAAAAAACTAAGATTAGCTGTTAAAATGAGGACTGCTCCTGTTGCTGTAGGTGCACTGCGTCACCGAAAGACCAAACAAAGTGCTTAATAGTGAAAGGATAAGGGATGCGCTTGTTTAGCGTATGTGCAGAGGAACTTTAATGATGATTTTGAGCATCATTATATTGCAATTACGCCACAAAATATTGTTACATGGAATATTAGGTCTACTCCAAAAGTATTGGGACGACAAGGCATTCTTTTTTTCGTGGACTAAAGATGTTTGGGTTTGAGATGAAAAGATTAATATGAGAAAAGTTTTTTTATTAGCTTTTATTTCACCGTTTTTATATGTAGATGTGTTATTAAATGAAACAGGACATTATATTTCAGGATTTGATCAAAGGTATTGGAACACACCACGGACAGGTGTTTCTTGTCGCCTAGGTGTGTTCTGTTAAAATGATTGTTTAAATAATTAACAGCTCTGAATGTTCATTCCTGGATTGGATCCAGGGTTGCACTTGTAAAGACTGCATTTGTTGTGAAAAAAGATAAACCAACATGAAGACCAGAGAGCTGTCTATGGGAGAAAAACAAGCAAGTTATTTTAAAGATGAGAAAAGAAGGACAAACAAATCAGAGGCATTACAACAACAATTTGGAATGTCCAGAAAAGGAAAGAAGCCATTGGTGTACTAACAACTAGAAAAACAAAACAACAGCTGAGGACTGGAACATTGTGAGAAAAACCCCAAAACAACCTCCATGGAGCATTGGTGAGGCAAGGTCTCACAGTCCACAGAGGCCACACCACATCCTTCTCTAAGTGGATTCAAACCACTTAGAGAAGAATCAGAAGAAACTTTCTGCCCAAAAGTAGATATTTTTAGAAAGATTTTTTTAACCACTAAATGTCCACCTATGTGGTTTCCATAAATGAGGGTGAGTGTGCAAAGTCTAAACAACGCAATCCATTAAAGGCTCCTGTTCAAAACCCACGCTAAGTATATTCTTGGTATAAAAAGAGCCTCTTGGGGATTCTCAATTGGAGTTAATGAGTGTTAGTGCCATTCCATGTAGGTGAAATCTCAGCATGCCACCTACTGCCTTCACTCCCACAGAGCCGCAAAGGGTTAGGGTGCTCGAACCGCCCGAGTGTCTTTAGTCTCATTTGAAACACAATCGCTCTGAACTCACTCCGAGTGGGATGCGCGACGGCAGCTCTTGTTAGCTTTTGTATCTGCTCTCATGTCTGACAGAAGCTTCTCAATGAGAACGAAAGATCAGACGCTGACGATTTGAACGCAGGCCAAGCCGAACGCCTGGCAGGAGGAGGAAGCTGTTTCTCCTGACCGATGTTCTGCATGTAGACACTAACTGAGACATGCTGTGTTTCTGAGTGATAGAAATATTTCGGAGTACTTGGTGTTGCTCTTAAAAGCTTTTAGGAAATGTCCTGTCGTGTTATTAGCCAGGGAACGATTATAAACATTAATGAGTATCATTTTTAAAACAGTGACGTTCAGAAATTAGCAGGTTAGCATGTTAGATATCTAGCTAGTGAAAATTGTCAGGTTAGCTGTTGCTAGCTGCATATGACTGTATAAATTCCCACGGAGTTGCTGTCAGGTTAGTTCCTATTAGCTAGTAGCCTAGATGTAGCAAGGAAGATAAATGCGAATATAATTTGCAGAAATCCTGTCAGGTTAGTACGTTAGCCCTTTAGCTAGTGCTGGCAGCGATTATAATGAGTAATAAATAATTAATTAAAATCATCTTAGAAATCCTGTTAGATTATCTGGTATCATCAGGTTTGTTCCTGTTAGCAAGTAGTCTAGAGTTAGGAAGAAAGATTATTATGAATATAACTTGCAGAAATCCTGCCAGATTAGCATATGCTAGTTCTCAGGTAGCTAATTAAGATCCCCTCAACAATTCTGTCAGGTTAGCTGATGCTAGCTAAATATGAATGTATAAATCCCTCAGAAGTGCCATTAGGTTAGTTCCTGTTAGCCTCTAGCCTTGGGTTAGCGAGAAAGATCATTGTGAATATAACTCACAGCAGGTTAGCACATGCTAGCTCTATGGTTAGCACTATCCATGATTAAATAATATAAATATCAATAACATAAATGAATAAATAATTCATTTCTCGGAAATCCTGTCAGGTTAGCTGATATTATAAATTCCCCACAGATGTGCTGTCAGATGCTAGCATCACATATAGGCTGCACCTTAGCTTTTGCAAGCAGTGATTATAATTAATAAATAAATAAATAAATAATCTTGTCAGGTTAGTTAATATTATTGGGCTAGTGTTAGCCATGCAGGCTATGAATCATTAACATGAACAAAAAAACACTGATAGAAGTTAGCTTTAGTTTCTGTTTATCTCAATTTATAAATAGAATTCTATCAAGATCGCTTATATTAGCTAGTAAGGTAATAAAACATTTAGCAGTAAAGTAGGAAAAGATTTGTAGTAAAGATTATGAACATTTATGTAGATTTTTAAAATTCCCTCAGAAATCAAGTCAATGTTAGCAGATTAGCAGAATAATGAATGAAGGGTTTTAAAGGTTCTATTTATGAAAATGTGCCTCAACAAATCCTCTCAGAAATAGTGTCTAGTGGGTTTGTGTTAGCTAGTGGACTAGCTTCAGCAGTGAAAATAAGCGAATATATAATGAAACTCAAGTTTCAAGTTAGCTCTATAGCTAGGATTCATTAGCTCTATATAGCTAGGATCTTATTAGCAGCAGTGGTCTAATTACTAACATTAGTTCCTCTCAGAAGCTAGTTTTTGTTAGCATTATAAAGCTTCAAGAGATTTATTCACTTGTTCTTCCTGTTTTAATCAGATTTAGGACATTTTCTTGCATTTGCTCTTTAAATGAGGGCTTTAGAGTTGAGGATACATCAAGATAAAAAAGATAAAATTCGATCCCAGGTCGCTGTGAACTTTTCCTCAGAGCCATACTGTCTCTCTGTTGCTCCAGCAAAAATATATTTCATCTCCGCTGCCTTTATTCATTTAGCTAATACATCCTCAAAGCCTTGATATCGGCCTCTGAGCATCTACGAATTAGAAAACTTTGTAATTGAAATATTGGAAGTAATTAAGAATTATGAAGCAAAGCTAATGAGAAAAAAGTTCCAATCGTTTCACCTCATGTCTCATGTCTCTCGTATATGTTGTAGCCTTATATCTTTTTTATGTAATATCTTTATATATATATATATATATATCTCACTGTGTGTGAGGATCCACTCAAGAAGGCACTTTAATCGAAGATGAAGAAAAAGACGTGATAAAAAAGCTTTCTGCCAGCAGCTTAGAAACTTTTCACGCACCCTCCATCTGTTATCATTAGCGCCTGACTCCAAAAATAAAATAATCTTTAATTAACGTAGCTTCACACTCTCCCACACGTTTCTTCCTCGTCTTCGTGAGGCCGTTTGCACGAAGCTGCTCTCTCTACATTGTGTTTTCTCAGCACAGGAGAAGAAAACTGGTGTTACAGTAACTGGTGGGCAAACGTTCATGCTGTTTGTGTACGTTATCCCCGGGTTGAGGTGTTGGGAAAATGAATGTGATTAAAAACATGTGGGGAAAAAGCTGAGCTCAACTGAAAATGTGTCCTGCTTTCAGGATTTGATTAAAATTCACTACCAAAATACATTTGCATTGAGATACACAACTGTATTATATTATATTATATTATATTATATTATATTATATTATATTATATTATATTATATTATATTATATTATATTATATTATATTATATTATATTATCAGTCTATTCATGCACACACACACACACCATAATATATGTATTAAGTGAAACTAGTTGCTATTATTTCTATTTTTTTCACCAAATGAAAAGCACTAATGATTCCTTTTTACATGTAAAATGTACTAAAAAAATAGATCATTAATATTTAATAACTTATAAATAGGTAATATTTAAATACATATAAATAAAAATAAATTTAAATATTAATTTCGATTAGAATCTATACACGTTTCACTTCTATAAATTTCAGTTTAAATATTGAAATATATTGAAGTTTTATTCTGATATGGTTCTTATATTTTATAATAATCACGTAGGTAAAAAAAAGATTTTTATTTAAGTTATTTATATTTTTATAATTTGTATATAGTAAAACTAATCACGAAATAATCATTTAAATATCACTGAATAATTACATTTAAATACACATTTATATTTTTATAATATTTATTTTTATAAATACTTTATAAATATTCATATTTATTTTTTATAACCTATATATTTTCTATTTACATAAATAGAAATATCAGTATCAGTATTTGAAAATATTTTACACTTTATCCTTAAATACATTATGTAATATTTACAACACCAATATTTATATTAATAGTTTTATTTCCGATTTATTTGGGAAACGCTTCTGGAAACGTTGTGAACTCCATGGATCTATGTCGAGGTGTTATCATCATCCTCTGTATCCGTAGAAACCTCATCGAAAAGAGATCTCTCACCGGCTTCATTCTACATTTGTACCTTTATTATACCTCATTATCTAGTCAATATATGAAACGTGTGTTCTCATTAAAGGCGTGGGAACAATAACAAAGAACCAACCTTTAACCAGTAATTACTCCGAACAAAGCAGACTCACAAACGGAATATGTACGTAGATTCTGAAAGCGGCGAAGTGAAATTATTGAATTAATATCATCAGCCAGAGCGGGATGTATAGGGTTTGATCTAAATCGGCTTTAATCACAGCACCGATCCCTCTGGTTCCTGTCTGCTCCATAATCCATAGTCTTCTCATCCTAAAAGTAAACTTTCTTTTAAATTTGTTTGTCCATGATGCCGTGTCTCGCCATGGCACGTTGCCATGGTTACACATGACTTTGTCGCTGTCTCGCTTAGCACATGACCGTAATGACATTTTTTAAAACTTTGTTGTTAATGTGTAATAATCATAAGATGTCATGGCACCGGTCCGAGTTCCTCTAGAGATCAGGAAGCCTTACTGGGAGCCTCTGGATGTTTGCACCAGCACGATGCTCATCATAACGCAGCTTAAAAACATCTCTAATGAAAGAGTAATGGAGGTTATTTGATCAGCGGTTAATGTTCTTCAGTAAACACGGGCAGGATACTACATAAGCAGATAAATAATCCCAGGTAATGTAGAGCGCAGACCTGAAATAATCGCACAGAGAGCAATTTTTGTTATTTCTGCTCCGTACCTCAGCCCTCGGCTCACCGGCTTTGAAATGAAGCAGAGGACGTTGAGAGGGTTTGCTTACTTCGAGGATATTTGCATTTAGATTGAAAAAAACACGATTCTCGTTATAGAAACTTCACAATTCAGTGGAGAAAATCAAAAAAAGTCATGTTTATGTGTATATATATATATACAGTACACATCACTGCTTCTGTGGATTTATGTTCAAAATCTTTCCAGCTGTTTCCAGCGCAATCATTTTCAGTCATGCCGATAACTATGCTAATGCTTACTCTACGTAGGCTACATAAAACCTGTATTAGCCTGTATAAGAGCTGATACACAGACATACATCAGGGCATAAGTCTTCATAAAGACTGTTTTATTCAGTTTATAATTCAGGTTTTATAAGTTAAAACAGTTTAACATGTAAGACAACGGACAGAATTTCTTTGAATTGAGGTTATGTCATTTACCGGGTTTTATTAATGTTCATCGGAACGTAGTAACATGCCACTGTGTAGCTGCTTCTGGTATATCAGAGCAATCCTGAGCTTAACTAAAGAAATTCATATGATGTTCTGCTGAATTTGGCATAAATGTGGCATAACTCTGATTGATAACTTTATAACTTGTGATAAAGTGAAGGTTATAACAATTCTGACAGGTATTACACTGTAATAACAGTTATACACTTTAATGAAATGTATTATTGTGGTCATTACTATCCAATGGGCTTTATTAGGATGCTCAAAAAAATCTTAGCTCAAGTGCTTTATAACGCTGTAAATGGTTATAATGCTGCTTAATAACCCTTGACATACTGTAGTGAAGGTTATAACAAGTCACATTGAAAGTTATTACAATGTAATAACACTTGATAGTATAATGCATTATTGTGGTAAGTAATGTCCAGTGAGCTTTGATAGGAAGCTCAAAAAAAAATTTAGTATGTAGCTCACATGCTTTATAACACTGTGATAAGGTTATAACTTTGTCATTGTGACTATTAGCACTTATAATAGTGGTATAGAACTGTAATGACTTGATATCTCTGATCTTCAAATGAGAGTTGGGTTTTTGTCATGTTCAATACATCAGAACTACACTGTGCTACAATGTGAACGTCATGACATTTTAATGTTCGTCGTATTGAAAGGTCATAACAACACTATGTCAACCATAAGCAGCTGTTATGTCAGCTTAAGAACAAATTTGAAGCAGTTTCTGATACAGCTGAAGGCTGATGGATTCAAGCCTTTGTGATTATTTAATGTAGGTTGTACTGTATTTCAGTTGACATGAAAAGGTTTATGTAGGTTTTATGTAGCCTTATGAATGAGAGAAGGAAGACAATTTTTAAGTCTGGTGCTAGTTTTTGTTTATTTTGCTTTTCAGAAACATTTCCACACCACATTGTTCTCTTGGAGTCGAGCTGCTGTTATCATTTCCAGCACTACAGCAGAACGTCCTTGAACAAAACCATTTGCATTCAGCGCAAAACCTTCATCTAGCAGGTGCGAGAGCTCCAAACGTCTACGTGCCATGACTTCTGTGAACGTTCTGCTTTCTGACCCGAGGCTATGACTCTGCTTTTCCTGGAGACACGTTTAACGACCATCTCCTGAAGTGTTAGCATGACTGGAATTAAAATGTCATCACTGCATGCTATGAGCTCTTATAAATGTTTTGTTGTGGGGTTTGTGTTTATTCCACAAGAGCATTAATGAGATCAGATGCTGATGTTGAGGAGACTCCAGTTTCAGTTCATCCCAAAGGGGAAGAACTTCATATTGGTCAGATGGTCAGGTGTTCACAATTTTCTGGCCATATAGTGCACTTATTATTATCAACAACGATGAATGATGCCCATATGCCTTATATACATCTTTAGCTCTTCTCTCCAGAGGCCAAAATGGAGTTTCCTCCTCCTGTTGTTGTTGTGTCCATGTTGATGATTGAGTGTCTTGGTCATGTCTCACTCCACAGTGGAGGTTAATATGAAGCTCATATGAAAGTAGACACTCAGGACTTTAAGAATTTGTCGTGTTTCAGAAGGATTTCTGTTTTTCTCTAGACTACTAGGGCTGATAGATTCATAGAAAAGTTCCATTCCACAGAAATGTTTGTATCTTCAAAGTAGATGTTGATCTCAAACCCATTTCTGCTCTCTGAGATGTTCTCCAAGTGTTTGTTCATCTAAAAAGCAGCTCAGATTTCATCTTCAACCAGAAAAATTCTGTGTAAGGTTCTCCAACAGAGGGAAAAACACACGAGTCCTGACTCAGACTTTATGAATTTGTATGTAAATTAT